>NW_020523901.1:0-49076 GCF_003368295.1 Carassius auratus | reverse complement strand
TAGACCACACGGGCCACTACATAATGTTAACTGGTACACAGATGTAGTCTTGCCATTATTATTATTTATTATTATAATTATTCTTGTTAAATACAGGGATACATGATATATACAAGTTATATACTTTTTAACTGTATCATCCATGATGTAATGGCCAATATTGGATTTTTAATTTCTCCTATTTTTTTATTATTATTATTTTTTTTACATTGCCTTTGAGTTATCCAGTGGTCACTTATAGTAAAAGTAAATGATATAATATAATAATTATTTCTAGTGTTTCATTTTTATTTTTACGTATTTATTTTGACACTATATTACTCACTTAAATCTTTTTTTTTTTTTAAAGCTAATAATTCAATGACACTGTTAAATGTAATTTATAGCAAGTACCGAAATTAATTCAAAATGTATTAATTGTTCATTTTAACAGTGATGCTTAGATATAAATAATAGTAGCTTTTTGTGTTTATATATTTATATATTTTTTTCTTTTAACAATATATTATAGAATATAATTGACATCAGTGCACAACATTAAATAAACATTGGCTTATCTGTATTAGCCAAAAATTTATTTTTGTTTCCATTTAATTTTAATATCACATTATAGAAGTAAAATGTACTAACACTGTTACTTTATTCCCTTTTCCATTTTTTTGTCTGTATTTTTTATTTTGAATAAATTTGATCAAGCCTCTAGCATTAAATAAATGACTTTCATTACGCCTAATGAATGCATATGATATTTAGTTTCACGGTTTTTTGCCGTAATGCATATTTGATTGCTACATTAATTGCCTGCATACACCTGTGTAATGCTAATGCACTCCCTCCAAAAACTTTTCAAGTTCCACCGCATCAAAGTAAGAAAACTGTAGAGAATCGTATTCCCAATTGCGACGATACCACAGAGTCTAACTTTTTCTGAGAGCCTTCTCATTTGAAAGAGGCCTTTGATGTCCTCAAGTCGCTGGAGTTCTGCTTAAGTGAACTGTAATCTCTGGCATTAAGACTCGCTCTATCTTTATCTCCATCCCTGAAACATGAAATGAATTACCACCAAATTTTCTCCTCTCTCAATTTGGCCCTCACCTTGCAATAGGGGTCATTTCCTTAATTGGGTCCTTGATTTGCCCAGCCGTTTATAACCTTTTTGTGTCATCAGGGGAGAATAGCACAATAATCAATATAAAAAAAAAATTCTGAAACCAAGGTGAATGTAAAGTTTGACCCTGTGCACTTATTTGTGTGACCCGGACAGAAGGAAGTACATCCTCATTTTTCTGTCTGGATTTACTGTGCTGCTAAAATAGCACAAAATCTGTTCCGGAGAAAGCAGAAATGCGGCACATTAGTGTAATTTTGTAGGCTGAATGGCTCTTTATTTCTTCTCAAAACGAAAAGCTTTTTTTCTTAAACGCATCTTAATGCGAGTAAAGTCGTCTTGCGTTGACAGCACTTGTCCGACCTGCTTACCCTGACACGCCTGAGATGGGTTTTCTCTCGCGCTTAAAGGGTGTATTTATAGAAACGTTGCATTAAGCCTGTGCCGTGTTTTGTTTATTTGTTGCTTTTTTAGGTACAAGCATTTCTTGAGGGACTTGACAGAGAACACCAGTCCAGACAACCCAGAGTTTCAGCGGCTTTCAAGTAAGAGGCACCGCCGTCTCGCAATTCGACAAACACTCTCTTATCCTGTTAGCGCTCTGTGACAAAAATGTTGATGGGTTTAGCCTGTTTTTTTTTTATTTTTTTTTATTATTATCTGTTTATTGTCAGGATCTGTATCAAGCTGCGGAATCACATTCACCCAAAGTCACACTTGTTATGCTTGTCAAATTTGCTTTCCACTCTAGTTTGTCACTTACAGAGCAACCTAAAAGAGATCACTCAACGTGTTTGTGATGATGAGGTGCTTTGCAGAGATAAGCATTGCGGAGGATACCATGGCCTGTTGAAGAAGGTGCAAATGCTGAAATCGTTTCATATGGTGCCAAAACAAACCCGCGTCTTAAAGGGAAAAAAGTTTTTAAGCTGGCAGCCGAAAAAGACAGCCTCCCTTGTCTTTGTAAGGGTGACAAAGAACAACTCTGGGCCCCTGTTGTAGCATGCACACGTTGTTATTGTCACCGGGTGGCTTTGCTCGCCGAGGATGAAAGTACGGCAAAGCTTAACGTGAGTCTAAATTCTCGATGTGGATTTTGACATAATTAATAGGGACCAGATCAGAGGATATCAACCATGCGAAATATAAATAAATAAAATCTCCGGCATCAACAGAAGCCCCGATAATGACTCATTTCTATCGTCAAATAAACAGCAAATCTGACTTAAGAGCCTGTGTACACAAGGAATTATTTATGTGTATCAATTAAAATCTCATTGGTTGCTTGCTGCTTTTGCTTACAAATTAAAACAGCCCCTGATTCTAAGATGAAGGTACATATCCAGATTTGCCCCTCCATTGCTTCTTCCTCTTCTCATTAGAGCTGCTTTTTAAGCTCGCTAGCTTTTTTTTTTTTCCTTTTTTTTTTTGGAGTGGAAGAGAGAGAAATAGAAAAAGTTTCCTCGATCGGCCTAGGCATATTGTAAAGGGAATTATTTAAAAACAACCCCAGACAAATTATATTGTATCTGATTAAGCAAACTAGCAGTGAAACTCACAAGAGGCTTTGTTGTTGTTTTCCAGTTTTCTTTTTGTGTGTTGATGTCACCCCCCCCCCCCCCAAATTTACTGCTCTTTTTATGTTTCTCATCGCACATGCTCACGTATGCAGTCGAAACGCAGCTCTTTGAATTATCATAATTGTGGCATTCGTCAGTCGTGTACATTTTGGGGTTGCTAACTTCAACATTTCCCTACAGCCAAGTATCTCCTCGACTCGTTCGCGAAGTCTGTCAAAGGTTAATTAAAAAAAGTTAACACTTGAGAACTCCTCGGACTGAGTTCTGTTTAAACATACTGAATGTCTAAAATAAAAAGACAGAGAGAAAGTGTTCGTAGAATGTGGAATGAGATGGGATTAATAATGCATCAACCGTAGCCCTGTTGAAACACAATTATAGAGAGGGTTTTCTTAAAAGGGAAGGACTGAGAGACTTACAGAGAGGCCCAGTCATCTCTAAACAGTCACTTTGTTTGGTTTTGCTTGTAATTGTTCTAAAGATAAGCGACTCAATTATGCTGTGATTATTTTACTGTGAGGCAAACGCCCCGAGCGTTGTGTTCATTGTCTGAATTGTTAGAGTCAATAAGACCAAAGCCCGGTTTCAAATTAGTATCCATCTGCTTGTTTGTGTTTCTTTTTCTTTTTAATGAGTTGATGATGTCTACATTAGTTAATGAATTCCAGGCACGGTAATTGGTGAAATGTTTTCTCAAACATTTTAGTTGCAAACTGAAAAAGTATGATCTGAAACTCTGAAAACGAGTTCACTCTGCATTATTTAGATCACGTTTTGACGCTTTTATGTTGCACAGCTTGCTTCCAATAAACCAATGAACCACAGAAATCTGTTTTGTACAGAAACCGTGTTTATCAGGCAGACAGAAATACAAAAGTTTCAGATGAAGTATGGTAGGCCTTGTGCTTTTGTTGGCTAGCACAACATCCTATGGCAAGGTCTTCATCCAATCAGTGGTAGTTGGATGTCTTCCTCCAGGGGGTTGATGGTAAAAATCAAACATTGTGTGGAGGCCAAAAACAAACTGTTATTATCATATGCAATAATGTAGTTTGCATAATGCATGAACGCCAATGGGTGTGCACTTATTAGTGTGTCACGCTGTTGTATTACTCATTTGATGCCTGTAATAAGTTCAAAATTGCATAAATAGCTCACACTCTTGTTCATATTACTGTATTGAACTGTGTTTTTTGTTGTTGTATTTTTTTTTTTTTTTTGGAACCATCAAATTATATAGTTATGGTACTGATTTAACACTCTACAAAGAAGTGCATATGTTGTTATTATTAACAATAAATCATTAGATTAATGCCATTAGTACACACAAAAAAATGCAATTGAACATGTACTCAATGTATCTCTGAAAAAATACTAGAGAATACGAGTAATGCCAAAAACACAGTACTGAAGCTTGCCAATTTTGATGTCAAAACATGGTTAGAAATCTGGTTTCAGGTGTCCTGACTAACCTGAGAGCTGCAGTGAGTGACAGACAATTAATTAGCACCAAAAGAGTGGAAAAGGAGAGTGATGCATTGTGAAGTGGAAGTTTTAGTTTTTTCGAATACCGTTTCCTCCAAGCACATAACTGTGATATCGTAATTGCTGCACCTAATCTGCAGTTAGTCAAGTGAAGTGTTTATTAACATGACAGAAAATTTAATAAACTGTATCTTTAAATGTACACAGTGTGACATGCTTTGGTCTTTAATTGTGTGCTTGGCATAAGGAGGAATTTTAGGCCCAGAATAACTAAATGGCAAATTAGCGTTAAAGCGCAATTCTGCTAAAGTGCCGATGGGAGGGAAATTTCTGCAGGTTATTTACTGACAAGGTGCAAAGACATAACATCTAATTTCTATAATGACCATCGCAATCTACCAAGAGCAGTGCAAATTGCGTCCGCTTTAATACATGGTTTTTTGTCGTTGATTAATGCCGCAAATACCAATGAATTGAAGAACACAAATCTTAGTAAACCGTGTTGCGCGATTCATTTAAATACTCTCCTTCCTTAAATTTCCAGACAGAAAGGTAAACTCCTACAATTGCATATTCGATTAGGTGAGTCGCAAAAATAACTTAATTGCTAATTTCCCACTGCATGTCTTAAGTAAATCTTGACAGTACCTTTTTAATGCCAAATGAGGGTTTGTGCTGGCGTAAGCTGATAGTAAGTAAATCTGGCCTTAGTGTTGTGTTTATTTTGTTGTGCTCGCAGAGTTGGTCATGAGTCTGTTCAGTTCCTTCCACTTTTTCATGCCATGTGCCCTTTCGGTGCAGAGGCAGTGGAAAGCCATCTCAGAGGTCGCCCAGCAGATCCAAGACAACGCTCGCAGCCATGAGAACCACCTGCAGCTGCGCAGAGTCCAGAAACAGCTGAAGGGCCGAAAGACCAGAATCCTGACTCCAGGTTAGAGACTGTGATCTTCCATTCTTTTTATCTCCCAGAGCTCCGTGGAGAGCCAGAGAGTTAAGCGGATGAAGGAGGTCAGGTGGAAGAGTGTGGAAAAGTAGTCTTGTTTAAAAGAGATCCAGCTGTTTGCCCATAATCAATAGAAGCGATGGCGGGCGGTTTTGTTTTCGCAAGTCACAATCGCAGTCTCCGACGAGAGAATTAACTGAATTTATTGACAAGTTCTCCCCGCTAATTGGCAATGGAAGGGAAGTGTGCCTTATGTCAGTTCTTTCCATCTTTCTTCTCTTGTGCTGCTTGTGGAGTGGAGGTCCTTTCTTCCTTCTTATTTATCCCAAGGGAGAATGCCCACGTGTGAAACAAAAGAGAAGGAGATGGAGAAGGAAGGGGAAGAGAGAGAAAAAGACAGAGAGGGCCTTGTCGTGAATGCCTTGGCCTGCCAATCTCCCCCAGGACCAATTAGCGCCTCTCCTCATCTTGTGGGCCGGCAGATAAAAAGGAAGCTGGGAGAAAGGGAGCGAGAGAGAGAGTGTGTGTGTGCACAAAGGTGGATGGGAGGCTGGCGATGAATACCCAACGAGCACTGGGCTCATTTCACACAGCGCCGGATGTAGGAAGAGTGTAAAAAAAACTCCCTCTCATCCTGTTTTTCCAGGACTCTAGAATTCTACCGAGGTCTTTTCTCTTGTCCAATAAGGCTTCTTTTCTTCCACTTGCACTTTTTCTGACTTCAGAAGGCCGAACCGAACCAGGCCATCCCAGCTTATCTCACCCAACCCCTCCGTTTCCTCAGATGTGCCCTAACGAAAGTGATGCTCGACAGATGAGAGGCTTCGGAGCCCCTTAACAATATTAAGTGGCCGGCTTGGAGATAAGGGCAGTGTAATTCTCAGCCGCAAAGCTTGAATCAATGGGACATTGATACAGCAGACAGACTGTCTGTTTCCTTGGAGTCCTCAGCAGGACGTTGCTGCCACCACAGCTTTCCAAGGGCCAAGCCCAAACTCTTTGGCCTGCAGAGCGTAATAGAAAGACAAAGAGAGAAAGATGAGAACGTTCCATGCCCTTTACATGACTTATCCCCCCCATTGGTCAGTTAAGTGTAGATCTTTTATGCCAAAAATAAGCCACCAACCAACTAAGGATCGTTTGTGTCTATGGAGGGTCAGAGCACTTGGAATGCATCAAAAAATCTTATTTTGGGATGAACGAAGATGAACAAAAAGTCATGAACGACCTGAGGATGAGTAATTAATGACAGAATTTACATTTTTGGGTGAACTTACCCTTTAGTCCAGATGTGTTATTGTTCAGGTAACTTGTATTGCTCTGCCATAACAGTTGTTGGCCTAAAAGAGACCAATTACCATAATTACATGATTCTGACTTGGATAAAGGATTCAGATGTCAACATAAAAATTACAACTTGTATACTCTGTATGTTCAGACTTTACATCCCATAATTACAGTAATTCCGTCATGAAGTGAATCCACCATGAATAAAGAAGAATGATTACTCCTACTTGCAGCAGTGAATCCAGCATTGTGTAATTGTAAAGCTTGCATTGCCTTGCATAGTAGAATAGGTTTCAGCCGTAAAGTCACAATTGTTCATACAATCGAGTAACCTGAATCAGAACAAAACTTTAAAAAGAGGGCTCCTGGGCTTTGAATAGTATAGATGAACACCTGAATCCCCTTTTAACTGACATGAAAGGGTAACCTATCCAACAAAGCCTTCTTGAAATTAACAATGATCTGACTTGCCATTCCATCACTTTCAAACCGAGAAATGCTTTTATGTGTCTCTGGGTCTTTGGCTTGGTCACATCAGGAGGACCCCGGCCGCTTTGTAGTGCAACCTTTAGCACCCTGCAAACCACTAGGTCCTTTGTAGCTGGGCAGAGGTGCTCTTTGACAGGGAAAGTTGAAAGCGTTCAACATGAAGAGGGGGATCTCCAAGTTCCTGCTCTTTGAACTCCGCCGATGAAGCCTTCCTTGGATATGTCAGTCCAAACCAGTGACAGGTATTTGAGGCATACAGATTCATATTAAACAGAAGCGGGGGTTCTTTACCGCTATACCGGTGGACAACTTGATGTTTTTGGCACTGGTTGTCTTGTTATTGAGTTCGTACACTTGTTAGCATTGTGGATGTGAAACCGAAATCATCAGGCATGACTATTCTGCATGATCCAGATAGAACTTAACCATGTAAATGCATGTTACCAATTTAAAGAAGCCAAAGAAACCATTAAATCCAGTCTGCACATGTCGCCCTAAAGTATCACAGAATGCGTCTTCGTTGCCTCATATTAAACCTGTGGCACTTTTAAAAAGCGGTTTGACCCCTACTTGACCCCTCTGCTAATCATAAAGTGCTTGTCTGTCGCTCAGAGGATCCATTTTGAGCTCCACACTTGCTATCGCCAGAGCTGCAATCACAAGGTTCACTGGGGCAATTAAGGAATCAGTAGCAGGAATGAAATTTCATCTTATCTATCCAAATGTCAGCATCTAATTTAGTTTCCATCATGCAACTGCCAATCACTGAGAAGGGAGATTGGTTGTCTCTTTTCCGTCTCAAGTCATGTAAACCTTCTGCTTTTTATTCTCTGCTTGAAATTGATTTTTTATGTAGACAATAGGTAAGTCCTTCATCCATTTCCCTGTTATCTCTTCTGGTCGTAGGGAGGTGGTATATTCGGGAAGGCTGGCTAAAGACAGTGCCCCCTAAAGGCACGGATGCAAAACCCAAGATGTTTTACCTGTTCTCTGACTTCCTGCTCCAGGCCAAACCATGCAGTCCCATACATCCTACCAATAGGGATAAGTTTGCCTGCCAGTGAATCTACCCATTAAAGGAGTGCACAGTGGATAAAGTCTTCGGCCACACCAAAAGCCAAGGAGGCCTTATTAGTGTAAGTTTAAACAGCTGTATTTACAATTCAGATGGATTTATTTTTGTTCATAATTCAGTTCACATATTTTGGTGCAAGTCATTTTTATTTTCATTGATATTCATAAATTGGAAGTGTGTTGTTTCTGACCCACTAACTCCACTAAAAGTCACGCTTTGCCAGTCAATGCCGTGTTGATGTTCACACTTTTCTTAGAAATCAGCTTACTAGTTGCATGCTTATGATTGTTGCATTTTGAGGAATAATTGGCAAAAATATATTTTTATTAAAAATACTAACATTTCATCTCCATTAAATATGTCCACACCAGAGGTAACTTGGGTGACTGCATATTATAGTAATTACAACAGATTTTAAGATTCTGTAATCAATGCGTTGCATTTTATTGGTGGATTGATGCATTCTTACAGCCCCAAGTATTTTTTATTTTTTTTTGGCAATCTGTGGAGTATAACACACTTTTATCCATTAAAATTCTTCATTGGCACTCTTCAAATCCATCATATATATTTGAACCATATGTCCCTCCCCACACTTATTGTTCTCAGATTGACTTGATCTGCAAGTTAGCAAAAATGATCAATTTATCATTCTCCTTCTAGCGCTAATTACTCGAGTTCCTCATAAGGCTTCAAGTTTTAATGTCTCCACATGGCTTGATCTCTTTCCAGGTCTCTGTGCTGCCGCTGTGTGACAAATTATGTCTAAACGATCTCCGCACTCTCATGAAACATTCAGACGAATGTATCGTACACCCACAAAGGCATTTATTCCACATGGTTTGGTTGGTTTTAAAAAAGCGTAAATCTTAGAACTAACATACAGTTATTACATGTACATACTGAGATACATAATCATTAACTACAAAAATACAACCTAAAGATGTAGTATACATTACTTTACAAGATGTTCGGCATTTCCTAAGGTTAAAGGAGCTAGTGGTCTCAGAACTACCACACTATCATGTCGCAGGTATGCTTTCTTTGGCACATGGAATAGACCTAAAAAGGCCACCTGCTCTAAAGAAGTGTGGGAAGGCGTTCGCATCACTCCATCAGATTAGATCACAGATCCATCTCTTCCGCTCAGCTGCTGAATGCATCTTCCCGAAACCCTGTCAGTGCTCTGCACTCCTCTCCTCTCCTCTGTTTGGGCCGTGGCCGAGGCTGCATATTATCTAATGGCTAGAAATGGCATTTCATTAGCCTGTTATCCCACAGAGGCCTCAAATGCATACTCAATGGCATTAGGTGTAATTTCTCATAAGGACACATTATTGATCCCGGTTCCACCCGCCTCCCACCTGGACCAAAGGGGAAAGAGGCTGTCAGCACTCTCTGGCCCCTCCCCGGCCGGGCCGTGAAGAATTAAAGCAAAATTAAATTTGACAGCTGGAAATGCCATGGCAATCTATATGCAAAGTTCGAAAGTAGTAGTAGTAGAGGAAAATGCGCTATGAAAATTTTGGCTCCCTCTCCCCTGTCCATTTGTCTAGATGAGAGAGTGTTTGTATACGGATAATTTCTTCCCTCCTTTTCTCTTTCTCTCGCGTTTCCCATCTCCGCATCCCCCTCCCTTTTCGTCTCTCCATCTTCCTCTTGCGGCTCCCCGTCTTTCTTTCCTCCACCTCCTTGAATATTATTCTGCATCCATGACCGATTCCCTTTGATGTATAAATAATCAAGTGAAATTATGTGCGTCGAAGAGGCTCCGTGCTCCGCCGTTCGTATTATACAAAGTAATTTCTACCTAAGAGGGTCAGATTTCCTGACAAATCCCTAATTACCGCATCTCAATAGAAGTGGAATCTATTTGTGCATAAATCAGGCCACCCGTCCCCCCATGCGGCGGACCCCTAATATCGCGCTCCGCTTTGCCTCGCTTGCTGAACTCGCTAATTTGATAATACTTTTGATGATGGTACATTTGAAATCTTAATCTATTTAATACCTAATGAGAAACAAGTGCACCAGACACCCCCGCCTCCTTAAAATACAACTGGAGCGCCATTCCTTTTTACCAGGTGTCCATTAAAGACCCGGCTCCACTCATCATTACGATTCCGTCCCCAAACGTAATAAAGATTAGGCCTGATTATTGATATGCTGTTGGTAACTGCTGCCTTTTCCTCCACTCCGGTGGCCTCAGGTAAATGTGAAAGGTCATTTAATATTTTCAAGGCCCCAATTATAATCCACTGTAATGGGTCCCCATTGTAATTATTCCGAGGATAAAGCCTCTGTCTTTGTTTGGAGGTGGATGGTTCCCGTTGTCTTGTTTGACATGTGTAATCTAGCAGTAAAGTCTCCTCAGTGCGGATGAGTGATGGTAATTGCTGTTGACTCAAGGATGAGCCATCTGACGGGAGGCGGAGAACGTGGGCCGAGCTCAGAAAACTTGTCCTCCAAGTGCAGATCATTGCCAAATTAGCAGCTGAGAGCATCAACTGGCACATCTGTGCGCCTTTGGGCTCGAGTGGAGAAAGTGTTGCTTCCTCTGCAGCTCCTTCATGGTTATTTCCGTGACCTATTTTGCATCAGATTGAAAATCAAATCATTAAACGCAGTACATTTTCTACTAATGTTATTGATGATGTTCTTTAATGCTTTGTGAGGTGGATTAAGTTGTCTCGTCTTCAGTGATGTGCTTTAAAATTCATCTTAAGGCCAGTTAAGCCTTTAAAATGCCTAATTGTGGCTGTTCATCCTGTACATCTATAGGCTATGTGTTTGAAGAACTGAAGTCAGTACTGTGGATCCTAAGATCACAAATGTTTGAGATTTTGAGACCTCGGTCCATGTAAACACTGGAGGCAATGCTAACAAACTAGTTCATGGACGCCCTCTAGTGATCCAAAGGAATTATGTGCACAACAAAATATGTTGTTTTTTTAGACGTTTTTACCATTTTCGAGAGACATTTCAATAAAAGGCGATATAATTTAATTAGACCTTAAATATATTTAAGTGTACATTTTGTGTGTGTGAGAAATTTATACAAATGGTACCACCAAAATCATTGCTTTACAGTGTCCTTCACCAGTTTCTATTATACATTAACTCTCAATCTCTTCCTCTAACTGAATATTTTCCCTCTTCTAGTTGACCTTTGCCAGGGCCAAACTTCTTCTAATGCCTCCGTTTGGCTATTGGGTGAGTCTGTCTGTCCACACAGGGATACTCAAAATTCAGCTCCTAAAAAAACGAAACTTTTTAGGCTACTAACCCCCAAATGTCACTCAACCCTGGTTTTGAAGTTAAAACATCAACACAGCTCATAATCATCAGCCCTTTCTGAAGTCAGTGTTAGCACAATATCAGTGCCCTTTCCTCTCTCACAGAGCAGGGAGATGGTTGACACAGAGGACAGTCCCAACTCTTAAGGCTAGGCTAATTAGCTCAGCTCTGTCTGAGTGATTGAGAGGGACAGACTGTCACCTCATGCCATCTTAATGCTTTAATTATTATTATTATTATTATTATTATAATAAAACATTAAAAATATATATCACATCCATATATTTAAATGCATGTACCTTGACTCGTTTGCCACCTTAAAATTATTTGTAATTCGTATGTCAAATTACATAGCAGTGGTGTATTCAAGTCATTGCATTAATAATGTGAATTGTTCTTTAAAATGCTTCATGCATTGAGTGTTATTCCTATGAGACAGATGTATGTTCAGTATACATATACAGTATACATTTCGTTCTCCTGTTATTTATTTAGTTTTTCTTTAGGTCCAGAAACCTAATTTAGGGTTTCCATCATTCTTAGGCTATTTTCCATCTTCTCTCTGACCCGTATAATTAAACAGGTCATTTTTTATTACTTTGCTGCACTCATTTATTACTTGCTCGCGGGTCCAATATAATTTTTAAGCATCCCATCCTTCAACGGGTTTAATAGAACAGGTTCACAAAACAATCTGTGCTGGCATACGGCGCATAAACGGTTAAGATTGGACGGACAAATCCAGGGACCATCTTAAATGTAAATCTAAACTCTGGATATGCAGAGCTATAGGTGCTACACAAGGCCTCGAACAGTCATTATTGCAGTTTAGTTTCAATAAATGCTTTTTTTTTAGTTCTGACAGTTTAAACCGTATGTTTAAATATTGTTTGTCGACTCAACTGTTTAACTGAATGTTTAATAGTCTTATTGTATTGCATAAGATCAAGCTTATTTGCCCCCTTTAAATTGTGGGATCCATTACTCTTGTGTGCTTTTTTAATTACCTTCATATTTGACACAAGCCATGTCACCGATCCATGTCACATGACTTACAATTGCCTTTATGATTCTGTTTGTTCCCCTCCATGATTATCTGTAACGTGAATGTAATCGTTTCCTTTCATGAAACACTATCAGATTCCCGTTATCGATACAGTATTATGTTATTGCTATTGCTTGTGGTTGGGAAATATAATCCATGAGCTTATTTTCAGTTGTTGCATACCAGTAATCTTAATGCCACTGATTATTGACTTGAAGCAAGACCAAACATATCGAGGCCCTCAAGACCGTCTGAAACTTAAGAGCACATCATTCCCTCCAATTTCCTTTGCCATATGCCCAGAAATCGACATCACTAAATCAGTGATGCACATAGGTTAGTATAACGTATTTCCATCTGAGTGGTTTTAATTGTAATATTTGTGATGTTTCTTTTTCGTTAGTTGAGGAATATTGTTATAAAAGATGAACATGGTTTAGGTTTTACCCACACATTTGCAGATACACATCAGTACTAGTTGTTTGCCAGGGGACTCAATCAGTTCGCAGTCGATGGTTTCGATGACATGAGGTGAAGGCGGCTGGAGCCTTATGACAAAACTGAGCGTCTCCCATCGAGGCAGATCCGCTCAACTCTATGGTCAGAAAGACGTCTCCTATACAAACCAAAAACTTCCCTTTCATGTCACCAGAAAAAACACACACAAATATCATGTGCTATAGACACATTGTCTCCCGTGCTGGATCAAAAAAGATGAAGGAAATGATCAGTGTGTGTTTTTAGAGGACTATAATTCAGAACATTTTTGAGTTACTGTATATTCTCCTAGTTTTGATTTAGTTAGTCTTTCCCGGATTCAAACACTTTTGTCTCTTTCTGTCATTTTCTTTTTCTTCCTTTCTTACAATAATATAAAAAAGAAAGACTTACCCGTAAACTAAAGACCGTATTACTAAAGACTTAGTAATAATAATAATATGAAAAAGGTGTGTTGTTTTTATTCCTTTTTAATGTATATTTTTTTTTATTTTTGAATTTCCATTCTTCTACTGATTGGTACAGAATCATAAAAATATTATCTGTTGGTCCACAAGTCAAAGAACAAAGTCATATTTATTTATTTATTTTGTTTTTAATGCAAAACATTTATATTTTATGTTTTGCATTAATCAATAATGCATATAATATTATTATTATTTATTTTTAACATTTTTTTATTATATTTTTTCACACTTTTTGTTTCTGTTCCACACATTTTTATGCCACTTTCTTAACCCTACAAATCATATTTGTATAATTTCATTTTAATTTTTTATAATTTAAATTTAAAGTTTTTATTTATTTATTTATTTTTTATAACAAGTAGTGTATTTTGTCCTGTAATTTTAGCCTATATATTGTATACATTTAGGCATTATGCATTATGCAAAAAAACAAACAAACAAAAAAAAAAGTTTCAAAATCATTTTAAAATATATATATTTTTGGGTAAATATATAAAATAACATGTTCAAATTTATTCTCCATCAGTTTGTGAAAAGTAGTTGATACATTTTTGGATTTCATCTCTTAACCGTAGTCGTGAGCTGGAACATTATTATTATTTTTGTTTTACAAGGTACAGGTATAACACGTCTCAGTGTAACATGAGCTGGAACTTGAAGAGGTGGTCTGAGTTTGTCATCTGTATTAAAATGTCAAGATTAGCATCAGGTATGACATGAAAGAGGAGCTAATGATGTAGTTTCATACTCTAGCTTCTTGATTCCTGTTTAAATGACTGATCTTAATGTGTTCCCTGGTTCAGTTGATGACAGATGGTCTCGTTTTCCATTCCAGGCAGCTGAAGTCAAAGAATACAGTGGTGCACAGAAGAGACGAGCTGCGTAGGAAGCCAATCAGATCGGATCCAGACAGTCAGAACACTCCAGAACTACAGCAAACATGTGGAATAAAAAGAAACATGGTCTGTTGTTGTTTCATCTTTAATTACAATTAATAAAAAAATTAGAATAACTATTATTGTTAGTTTATTAGATTATGCATAGGGTTTTTAAAAGCTGAAGCTTTTCTCTTTTTTTTTTTTTTACCAAATTAGTTATATGTATTTCTTTAATTTAATCTGTTTGCCATTTTATATTTATGTATATCTGAAAACATTTTATTACCTGGTTTGAAGGGTTAAATCGCCTAAAAATATGTAATTCTTTCACCATTTACTCACCCTCAAGTTGTTCCAAACCTGTAAGAGTTTTTTTTTCTTCTGTTGAGCACAAAATAAGATAATTTGAAGAAAGAATCAGTTGATGGTACCCATCGACTCCACTGAATGTTTTTTCATTCTATGGAAGTCAATGGCTGCCGTCAACTGGTTGGTTACAAGCATTCTTCAAAATATCGTATTTTATTTTTTATTTTTTTGTGTGCTCAATAGAAGACAGAAACTCTTTATATGTTTGGAACAACTTGAGAGTGGGTAAATAATGTCAAAGTTTTGGTTGAACTACTCCTTTGAAATTAGATTTTTAAACTTCTGTACACCACTGTTCATAATCTAATTTAAATATACAATATATATATATATATATATATATATATATATAATATATATATATATATATATATATATTCTTTGGATTAGAAAAATAAACTTGTTTATTAGAGAAGAAATATGTAATACTTATAAATATTGTGGGTAAAAAATAATATTTCTATAAATAATATAATACAAAAATGCAGAATTATTATTTTGCCACTAATAATTTAAAAAAGTGAAATTCTATCATGAATATAAATTAATCAAATTAATTTTCATTGTTAATCTGATTAAATCACTTATAATTTTTAAAATGTATATCATTTTTATTTGTATTCATTTATACCGTATGTTTTCAAATTACATGCACTCACACATCTGTGGTTTCTCTAATGCAGATGTTGGATGAAGAGGTTCAGGAACACAGAGAGGGTCACACCAGCAGTTCCATCCCTTCAACTTGGGAAAGCGGCTACAGCGCCACCAAGAGGCTGAAGCCCAGTCAAGCTCCTGCTGAAAGGTAATTTTACAGCATCACTTCATGTGATCAGACCCTGATGGAACGATACTGTTCCATCTCTGTTATCTTAACCAGTACATTATGTACCCAATATTAGTAATACACAGCTTCTATTACAATTCTCTTTGATGGTCTGGAGAAAAGGTATTTTATGCTGTGTGTATATAAAACATGTACCTGCAATAGAAATCTGAATAGCATAATAAATCTCACATTGTTAATGCAGTCCACAGGAGTCTTCTGGATGGAGCTGCGTCATACTGTGAGGAGGTTCATGTTCTGAAAAGAGCTGAAAGAATGCCCACAGACGGAAGGAGCAGAGGTGATTTAGGATGAATGCAATGCAATCTACATCTACTACACTGCTGCATTTTTTGCCATATGCCAAAGAATATACCGCAATGCAGGCTTATTGCTTTTAAGCATGTTTACTGTTGGTTTTATACTGAGATGTCTTACTTTTTAAAGTATAATACAATGCAGACAGTCATCACTCAGTTATCACCAATAATGGCCTAAATCTAAATATATATATAAAAAAACACACAACACAAAAACATCATGTATAGTAACAGACTATTTATCTAATCACACCAACTCTGAATGTATATCACTATAGTGCAAAACATTTATTATTTAAATATTATATTCTGCAATACTTAATGTATTAAGTTTTTTTTTTTTTTTTTTTCGTCTGCTTGTGTTAATCAAGTAGTGGAGTAATTGTTACTAACTCTGTTATACTGGTCAATATTAGATTTTGCATGTGAATTAATAAAAATTAGCTAGTTATTGCTCTAATTATTGACCAGGTCTATTAAACCAGTGGTTTTAACTGTTCATGCTCTGGCCAACACTGCCCTCTTCTGGAACATTGCGGATCTCTCAAGTCTCACATGCATTAAATACCAACGCAAAACTTTAAGTCTGGAATTGAAGTCTGTTGAAGAGTCTTACAACATTAGTCATAGGTTTTTATTGGAATATGGGTATATTTAAGTATTATTAGGTCTCTGTTTGTTCAGTAATCTTTACTGTATTTGTTTATAGTTATTGCCTTGGTTCCCGCAATCATGAAAATCCTGGAAATATAAGGGAGTTTGAAAATTGATTTCAAGGTCATGATAAAGTCAAAGATTTGTATAGGAAAGCATCTGTGTTCCTGTTGTCCTTTATGAAATATGAAAGTTCAGTTGGCCACATGGTGGCAGCACACAGCTTTTTTATGTTTTGTTTTTGTTTTGTTATTTTGTAAAGTAGGCCATCAAATGCAGGTGGTGATGAGAGCGCTGACCCTGTCTGTTTAGACTCGTATGATATTACTTATATTGGAGAAGAAATTCATGCATTGTTGTTTTCACCTTTATTTTGGCCTCTATCATCACTGCATGCTAAACAGTGTCCATTTACGGTTTCAAAACAGACATTCGGATCACTCAGCTGCAGCTGATGAAACTGCAAGCAATTACCCGGTTGAATACTTGGCTCAATTTGCGCAATTTGCACCTCGTCTTTTCACGTTTGCTGGAAGCTGATGCCAGATTCTCTGCTGATTGTTCTCTCTCCTGCCTTACATTCTTTAGGCAGGTGGTTGAGGATTCTGAATACCATTCATGGTCAGTGTGCTTCAGTGTGTTTTGAGGGATTGTTGCAGGGTTACAGACTGAGAACACAGTGAAAATCTGGGATTCTTAACCTAATCTAAATTTGAAAAGAATCTTAAAATAAAAATTATTGTAAAATAAAGTTGTTAATTAAATCAGAAATATTATGAAATGCACAACATTTCCATCTTCTCTGGCTTACCTTTTGACTGCTGGGCAGTAAATCAGGTCTCAATCTGAGTCTTTGACATGCTTCTTCTGGAGGGCTGCTCTGTAACTAGGGTTGAAGGGGGACGGGGTGGCTGATGCTAAGGCCAGCTCAATGCTTTCACAGTTTGGTGCCACAATTTGAGATCTTTCCCTGCAAGCCTGTGTCTGTTCATAGAAGTGCATTAAATATCTTTTATGTTTGGGGTTTTGTTTTGTGCTGTCTTTTTTGTTTGTTTTCCTAGGATTTTTGTTTTCTTTTGTGTTTTGTACCTTCATTTTGTTTTTGTTTTTTGTTTTTTTTATTTTATTTTTTATTTTGCTATGTGCTATAAATTGCTGTGATCTAGTTTTTCTTGTTTTTTTGTTTTGTGGTGTTCCTTTTAATTCGACTTTTTTGATGTTGTTGTTCCAATTTGAACTACTTTGATTTTGTTTGCACGTGTCTCAAATAAGCACAGTAAATATCATTATTTATATATATATATATATATATATATATATATATATATATATATATATATATATATATATATATATATACATACAGTCATGGGCAAAAATATCGGCACCCTTGGTAAATATGATCAAAGAAGGCTGTGAAAATGAATGTGCATTGTTAATCCTTTTGATCTTTTATTTAAAAAAAATTAGAAAATGTATCCTTTCATTGGATAATACAAATTTAAAATGGGGGAAGATATTATTATGAAATAAAGGTTTTTCTCAATACCTGTTGGACACAATTATTGGCATCAAATTCTTATGAGTAAAATATCTCTGAAGTATGTTCCCATTCATATTCACAATTTTGAGCACTCCAACGTGATTATGAACATGAAATTATCCAGCCATGGCTTTCTGTTTCACAGAAATATAAAGAGGAGGGAAAACAAAGCCCAAATTCCCTGGATCATCCATCAAAATGAGAAAAACCAAAGAATATATTTCTGATGTGCAGCAGAAGATAATTGAGCTTCACAAATTAGAGAAGAAATTCCCATTTCCACCATCAGAGCAATAATTAAGAATTTCCAATCAACATAAATGTCATGAAACTGCCTGGAAGAGGACATGTGTCTATATCGTTCTAATGTGTAGTGAGAAGGAGAGTTTGAGTGACTAAAGACACTGGAGAATTGCAGAGAAATAGTTGAGTCTTAGGTTCAGAAAACCTTAAAGTAAATTGTCAAACAGAATCTACATCACCACATGTTGTTTGGGAGGGTTTCAAGAAAAATTCTCCTAGCTCATTCAAAAACAAACTAAAGCATATTCAGTTATCAGACTGGAACTTCAAATGGGACTGGCTTTCTATGGTCCAAAAAAAATATAGCTTTTTAGCAGCAAACACTAAAGATGGGTCTAAAAGATACAGAGATAAAAAGTACCCCATGTGTACAATGAAATATACTGCTGTATTTCTGATGTGTTGGGCATATATTTCTGCTGAAGGTCCTGGGCATCTTGTTTAGACACATGGCATCATGGATTCTATCAAATACCAACAGATAAAAATCAGTAAGTGACGGACTCTGTTAGAAATCTTATAATGGATCATGTTTGGATCTTTCAACCGTACAATAATCCAAACACAATCCTCAAAAACAACACAGAAATGGTTCACTGAGCTCAAAACCAAGCTTTTGCTATGGCCATTTCAAGTCCTCTGACCTGAACCCTAGAAGATGAGAGGAGTGAACCGAAGAGGAGAAGCACCAACATGGAGCTGGGAATCTAAAAGATCTGGAGTGATTCTGGATGAAGGAATGATCTCTTATCTCTTGTCAGGTGTTCTCTAACCTCATCAGGCATTATAGAGAAAATTTAGGCCTGTTAAACTGGCAAATGGAGGTTTCAAAAAGTATTAAATAAAAGGGTGCCGTTATTGTGGCTAATGTGTATTAGAGAAAAACATTTATTTCATAATGATATTTCCCCCAATTTGAAATTCTTATTATCCAATGAAAGGGAAAAATTTTGTGTTTGTGTGTGTGTTATTTATTTATTAGTATTTATATATATATATATATATATATATATATATATATATATATATATATATATATTTATATATATATATATATATATATATATATATATATATATATATATAAAAGATCAAAAGGATTGACAATGCAGATTAATTTTCACAGCCGCCTTTGATATTTACCAAGGGTGCTGATATTTTTGGCCATGACTCTATATATGTGTGTGTGTGTGTGTGTGTGTGTATGAGTGTGTTTTCAAGTTCTCTAGGTGTTACTTCCAAACGCATGACATCAATTTAATGACAAATGGATCATTACTGTAAGTTTTATCGTGTGCTTTGGCTTTTTACTTTGCTTTTAAACTGGACCAGTAAGAGTTATGCTCAGAAAAGAAAATCTAGTGAACAGGTTCATATTTAGACTTCAGCTCAAGTCATTTTGCAGGAGTCTTGTATGATATTATGTTGTGGTCGCGTCACTAAGATACACGATTCACAGTTATTTTTGATAGTCAAGAACAAGATCTGCCTGTCTCTTTTGTGATTCTGAAATGAAAGCAGCAAAGTGTTCCACAGTTTTTTGTGGTTTCTTATAATAACGACCTTCTTTTAGCTTGTAATGTTGCTCTGGTTCATGAATTTGCACTTATGAAGGAGGTTTAAGCACAAATGTTTAATACTCAAGCAATTCAGCCCTTCCTTTTAGTGTGTAAGAAATGGAGGAAGCAAAATGTGTTTCAGTGACTGAATAAATTTGAATTATGCTCAGAAATATACTGTGGCTCCATGCACTAATGACACATCGTGATTCTCCAAAATATCTACAAATCTAATGTTTTGCTTTCTCAGCTGATGTTGATTTAAGGTAAATTCCAACCAAACAGCATCAATTGTGTGGCTATGCACTTTACAACCAGCATAAACAGGGCATGTATTCACAAATAATCCCAAGATTAAAATCTGCATTTGAAGTGGAAGTGCATGCTTCTGTGTTGTTTTAAGATGTGCTTTTTTTGTTTTTCATTTTTGTTTTTCATATATGCTTTTTTTCTTTTGTACAGTCCTTTTATTTATTTTTTTGTTTTGTTTTATGTGTTTTTTGTTTGCAGGCCAAATTGCATTTTCTGCATGGCAGGTAGAAAATTATTAAAAATGTGTACATTAACATATTGCTGTTTATATACATGCATGTCCACTTGAAATCTCAGCCTTTACTCTTGCCACTGGTGATTCATTAGTACTGTTTATGCTGTTTGTTCAGTGCACGAGCACATGTTGGATGTTGTTCAGTTGGAACTTGCATCTTACCTTAAATCAACACCAACTGAAAGAGTGGCTGAATGATTTCCTCATTGTCAAACACGGTCACTGGTCTCTTGTTTCTGTTTTGGAAATGGTGCGTTAACACTCTAAAACACAAGGCCTTGGCAAAACAACATGTGCTGTTGACTCTGACAATCCCTCTGCTTTTGGAGCATTTCATGCGCGAGGACCAATGCATTAAACACTAGCGTGCTTACCATTCTTTTCTTGTGAAATGAGTCTGAGGATCTCAGTGGTGATTTTAAGACTATTTAGTAAAGGCTTGGAGACATGTTTGGCTTTTCAAACTGATCTTACATTACAGTTTTGGAGCTCACTTGAAGAAGCGAGGGTCAGACTGTCTGGCGCGGTTTACTTCTTAAATACGTCTTTTTTTCTTTTTTTTGGACTTGAAATTGATTGTTTTGAATGTTGAGTCTTTTTGTTCTCATAATGGTTCATAAGCATACGCATTAGTTTTTTGTTGTTGTTTTTTGTGTTGCTTTTGCTTTTGCTTTTTTTTTTACTTTGTTTTTGTTTTGTTTTGTTATGTCACAGTAAATCGTGGTTTTAATGTTAGTTTTATACATTACGTTTTTTTTTCTTTGTTTTTTTGTATGCCTTTGTTGTTTCTGACATTCTTTTGCTTTGTTCTGCTTTTTTGGAAGTATAATTTTCTTTATATATTTTTGTTTTGTTTTGCTTTTTGTTTTTGTTTTTGTTTGGATGTCAGTTTTATACATTTACGTTTTTTTTTTTTTTTTTTCTTTACTTGACATGCAAAAAAACAAACATTACAAAGTAAAGTAAACTGTCTACATGGCATGGAAAAATGTTTGAGATTATATTTATTTTCATTCTTATTTTCTTGTCTATGAGATGTTTTATGTAAAAGTAGCACAGCTTACCCCTCTCTCCCATACATTGTTTGGACTGGAGAATACAAAAAGCAGGACCTACTGTATGTATCTTCATGCACTATGTGATAACTCAACCCGTCTCCCCCTTTGTTTCTTTGTCCTATTTTTCAGCAGACAATAACACCTCAAATCCAGATGTGTGATATTATTCCTGCTGAATTTTGTTTTACACTATCATACAGTAATTCTGGTTTGTTACATGATCCGCTTGGAAGGCCCACTTCCTCGACTGCATTTAACATTTTGAACATTTTGTTTCTGTCACAGTTTCACTCTATTAATAACCCAGTCCTAAGTAAAGCAACATCACTCAGATCAGATCCACATCTGCAGCCAACAGCAATGCCATGTGTCTTTAGTCTCAATGCATAGTCCTTTTTGTAAATGTAGTATTGTAGTTATAAAACCAAAACTGCTTATTTGTTGCCATGGCACCAGCTAAATTAATTGATCTTATGGATACTCACGTCAAGTAATTTCGGATTAGACCCAAATACCCATTTGGTCTGATGTTATTGCATGCATGACACTGCATAAAACACATGCTTCTCCCTGTAAACAAGAGCATGCTCTAAATAAATAACGTTGAAAACAGAAATGAATTATTTTTATTTTGCCTCCCAATTATCGATTATATAAAAATATTAATCAGACTTAAGTATTAATATTTCTGTATTATTTGAGCATTGTTCATCTTGTTGCTTAACCAATTGATTTGTACGTTATAATGATGATATATTTTTTTTAGTCAAAGCTTTAAGTCAATATGCAGGTAAGATTGTAAAATAATTTTGAAATAATTTAATATTTACAAAATTAATAAAATAACTCGGATCAATATTTATTTTCTGTGTATTCATTTATTTGACTGTACAGAAATGGTCAAACTTCTGCATCCAGAACTAACAATTTTCTTCAGAATGCCATAATCTTGTTCAATTTCTGTGTTTATTAAATTCACGTTGAATGTTTTTGTTGTATTTGATCATTTTATATCTATTTTTCCATTCAGGCAAACATTTTCATATATCATGTCTAAATATTGAGGTCATGGTAACTCTCAGCTTGAATGCAGTGTCTAGCCATCTTACAGATGATCACAGTGGTTGACCTTTCCAGCAAGTCTGTGATGATTTGTGCCAGAACTGAATGAACTCTGTGATCCAGATATCCCACAATGCATCACTGGAGCATCAAAGAGTCAAAAGGTAGGTCAATAGTCACTTTTAGATCATAGCAAGTATGAGTATATTGAGGTCACATCTTCAAATTTATATTCAACGGTTTAAGGTTTTATTATGTTTATTTGTTCACCCAACAAGCTATACTTAAAATAAAATGTTATATACTGCAGTTGTAGCATTCAGCCCTGGCCTATTCATAATTGCAAACACTCAGTTGCATAATTTTGGCATTAGACTTCAAAGTAGTGATTCATGGCTGTTGGAAATACTTTATATGATAGTTTAAACATGACCATTGACTGTTAATACTGTATATGTAGGCCTTGACCCATTTGATAAGGTAATCTAACATTTTCTTCTGTAATAGCAACATTTACATTCACAAGACTTTGTAGTTTAATATGGCCTACATTTTGCGTCACTGCACTGATAAATGTATAAACTATCAGTATCTGGAGCACTTTTGCTCTGAATGCCACTGTTCCTATTTGTTACACAATAATCAGTGTAAAACTTAAAGTAATAAAGCAATTGTAAATAGTTTTAAAGGGTTAGTTCACTGAAAAATTATGTCATT
Source organism: Carassius auratus (assembly GCF_003368295.1). NCBI lineage: Eukaryota > Metazoa > Chordata > Actinopteri > Cypriniformes > Cyprinidae > Carassius > Carassius auratus. The sequence continues at coordinate 25,966 of NW_020523901.1, read as the reverse complement.
AATGACTCATGTCGTTCCAAACCCGTAAGACCTCCGTTCATCTTCGGAACACAGTTTACGATATTTTAGATTTAGTCTGAGAGCTCTCAGTCCCTCCATTGAAGCTGTGTGTACGGTATACTGTCCATGTCCAGAAAGGTAAGAAAAACATCATCAAAGTAGTCCATGTGACATCAGAGAGACAGTTAAAATTTTTTGAAGCATCGAAAATACATTTTGGTCCAAAAAATAGCAAAACTACAACTTTATTCAGCATTGTCTTCTCTTCCGGGTCTGTTGTGAGCGTGTTAACTAAAGTGAAGTGATATCCGGTTTGATATCCGAGTACATGAATTACTCCAGGATATTGGTTTGTTTTGACTCAGAGGAAGGGTCGGCCACATTAAAAAAGTGGTAGCACTTTATTTTACAGTCCTGTTCCTCATGTACATACTATGTACTTATAGTAATTACAATAACTATGTAATAACTAGGTACTAACCCTGAACCTACCGCTAAACCTAACCCTACCCCATGTAGTTACCTTGTATTACCAGAACTTTCTTAGATAAATACACTGTAAGTACACTATAAGTACATGTTAGTACACGTACTGTAAAATAAAGTGCAACCAAAAAAGTTAACAGCTTAAGTCATTGGTGGATTAATTCTTATTGGAGACGCGAACCATTTCTAATGATTCAGTTCGATTTGGTGAACTGGTTCAAGAAGATCCAGTTACATCGAGTGATTCATTCGCGAACTGGATATCACTACACTGCAGTGAACGCACTCACAACAGACCCGGAAGAGAAGACAATGCTGAATAAAGTCATAGTTTTGGCTATTTTTGATGCTTCAAAATATTCTAACTGCCCCTCTGATGTCACATGGTCTACTTTGATGAAGTTTTTCTTACCTTTCTGGACATGGACAGTATACTGTACACACAGTTTCAAAGGAGGGACTGAGAGCTCTAGAACTAAATCTAAAATATCTTAAACTGTGTTCCGAAGATGAACGGAGGTCTTACGGTTTGGAACGACATGAGGGTGAGTTATTAATGACATAATTTTCCTTTTTGGGTGAACTATACCTTTAATTGATTGGTTATTTATGTATTTACTTATTTTTAAATGTTTATTTTGCACGATCTGACGACAAATCAAATTTAACTACAATAGGTGTAAAAATGTTTGTGTGTTTTGTGAATATACATGTTAGTGAATGTGTCACTGCATAAATCTATGTAGATTATATGGTTAAAGATCGGCCTGGATTTAATAAATGAAGCATTTCCCCCAAATGATAGCTGCAGGTTTAGCATGTCAAATTATTATTACAATTTTTCATTTAATTTTAGTTTAATTTATTTATTTATATTGGCAGGAAGCACAAAGATAGTCATTGTATAATAAAATAGTCATTTTATTATATCAAGAGGTTTTTTTGAATGCTCTCCGAAGGGACAACGTATGCTGCAAAACTTCAAAAATACACTTCCCAAACTATCTTTTTCCCTTTTAAATTGGACACTGCCTTTATATAATATGCCACATATCATCTGGGAGACGGGAGGATTGTTCTCTGTTGGGAGTTCTGTTTGGAGAAAGGTTTGATGAATAGCACCAAAAATAGGTTATGACGGCAAAACGCCCTGCCTTTGTGAATGATCTTGTGATATTGCCGATAAGCAGAGTTTTTATATATCAGGCTCTCCATGGTTTTATTTGGGCTACTGCATTGCTACTGACGCTTTAGGTGAATCATATCAATTGGAACCAGTAAGTAGCAACCCTGGTCTGCCAATGAAAGCCCATCCAAATATCGCAAGACCTGTCTCTCCCTTGTTTTGTTGAGTAGTCAGTGTCTAAAAACATCAGATGAGTCATGTGTGGTTTGTGAAGCTGGTTATGTCACAGCGCATGTATTTTTCTCTTGAATGTGGTAATGACTGTCTAGTGCTTTGCATTATTTCTTTGAAATGTTTTTTACAAAGCATGATGTGAAATAATGGTACTTCTTATTGCAAGTGCTATGCAACCAAATGCTTGTGTTATTGGACTCTAAACAGAATTAAATCTCCTAACTGTGTAGCTTATTGATAGCTTAATTATGGTATTATGAATTTTCAGTCTATTCGGTTTCCTTTATCATCAGAAGAGTCACTTTTTGGGATTCTGTGTGAGAATGGTTATATAATGTTGAAATCATCAAGCATAAACACATCTCACTTTCCAGTCCTAACCCCTCATGCTATTTTTACAAATGTTTGCAATGGCGTACAGCCTGTTTTTTGTCAAGATTAACATCCACATTTGTTAGTGTAGGCCGGCTGGGTGTATTGTTTGGGTATGAGTTGGTTTTTGTGGCTTCTGTTCAAATACAGGCTCCATGAGTGATTTTGCAACCGTGGTTTGAGCTGTTATATGGCGTAACAGAAAGTGGAAAAATTAAAAAATGTTCTTCTTCTTTTATGTTTATACAATTACATATTAAATTATATAAAATGCCACAATATTGACTATTGTGTCCACAAGATGTAATGTAATATTTTCTGTTTTCTTCTACTAGTAACCTTTTTGATTCCCCATGCCGAGAGGAAAACACTGAACCGTGACATTTGGACTAAATGGATTTTTGTGTATTAAACTGGGACTCTGTAAAGCAGGTGCACATGAGCGTCATCGTGGATTGATCTTTGTATTCAATCTCACGGGTCATTGTGTGCTGGCTTCTGTTAACTCATTGGCTATGGAATTGCTATCCACCCCATAAAATGGCTTTCGTTGACAGAAAGTTAAAAGAAGGAACCGTTAAGTTAGACAAAATGTGTTGCATCTTTCTTTGAATGTATTTTAAATAAGTGTCTTTAATTAATTCAGCCAATTAATAGAAATTGAAGTCACATTTTAAGTTAGTATACATATATATCAACCACTAAAAAAATTATAGTTACTATATGTAGGCCTTCTTTTATAATGGTCTAATCATGCAGCCTATTTAGGAAGCAATATACAACTTCCAACTATTGGACGATGAATAATAAAGAAATAAAAAACACCTTAGAGTTGCACTGAGGCAACATCTTAGCTCTTCAAACTAGCAGTAAGCATTACTATTACTATTACTATTAGTTTTTTATTTTAGTTTTAGTAATGTTAGTACTTCAGTGTAAACCTATGAAAAATGTTAATCAATAAATTCATTGACTTAATTTTTATAGTCGTGGTTAACAACAACACTGATAAGCAGCACCCACAACTGATTTAGAACATGTAAAAATCTAGTTACTAGTAATATAGTATATGTAATATGTAGAACATTATAATCTATTTTGTCACCTTTCAAGTATGCATCTTTTATTATTCCTATATTCCAGAGCTTTTAGAAAATTTCGAGCATTATATCAGTTTATTCACTTTTCTGACTGTTCAAGATCAAGCATCGCTATAAATATATATATATCGTTTTTTTTTTTTTTTTTTTTTTCTGAAGTGTGTATAGATGTCATTGGAAACTGATTAAGGTTTAGAGCTGACTTTCTTTGGAAAATCTATATTCACAATTGTAAAATACAGAAATAAGGAACATCAGCTGAGCATAAATATTTATCTCCTCGACATGAGCCAACCTAGATATGAAATGGGCTTGTCAGGGCTGACTGGTCAACTGGAAAATGTTACAGATATTGCTTCACTTTTGGGGAAAGTGATTCCATGTATGGCATATTAGCCTGTTGCTATGAGAGACACGCAGCCTTTGAGAATTCAGCATGTGACAGAAAGCCTGTTTTAAACATGTTGCCTAAATATAAACGGCCTTCTGTCTTCCCGCTTAACACTGGCAAAGTATTTTTCTTTTATTTCGAGTGGTGAATTGCTTTTTAATTGCCGCATATCATGTTCGTTGTTGATTGGCGTCGGTTTGGCCTTGTACATTTAGAACATTTTCAGACCATTTTTGCTTGTTTTGAATAGTCTGTGATCGCAACCCGTCCCTTCCTGATTGAATCTGATCCCTGTAGATCCAGAGGAAATGCACAGGATATATTCATTCAAACTCTACACATATTAATCCACCTTAGTGAGGGAATCGCTCTGTTCTCTATAAGACACAATGGAAAGCAAAATCTTGGAAATGTAATAGAGAAATATGGATTTTGGGGGGGGAAGAGTAATTTCAGTTCCTGGCTAGATGAAAATGAAGTCATAGATCAGTCAAAGGGTTTCTCTCAAAAGCAATGAGACTGATCAAAAGCCAATGAAGAATACAGAACGTGTTCAATTCCTCATCCTCCTCTCCTTCACTTTCATGCTGAACTTTAGGCCTCCTGAGCTTCACGCTCTACGTGGATTAGTCTGAAAAATATCCACAGAGCTAAAATGCCTCTGCTACTATGAATTGCCATTTTTCCTCAGATATTTTTAATTTAGAGACGTGCTTTCAAGTTCTGGCCAAACCAAACGATAGCCTCAGACATTCCCCAAGAGCTTCCTTACCTAGAAGTCCGGATTTGCACGTTTTGCATATTAACCTTAATTTCCTCTTTTTTGTTTTATCCTTTGATTCTGTTTGTTTAGCATTTTTAAAACAAAACATTGCTGATGTGATACATTGTTAATTCGGCGGTCTCCATTGATTCAAGCAATGAGCTTGTGAGTCTAACATAAAGCAGGCTATGTTGAGAATATCATGCTACAGTTGTCCAGTATGCAAATTGTTTTGTATGCATACAACACCCAGGTGACTACATTGGTTTGCTGGCATTTCATACTGAATATAGCCAGAATGTACAAACTAATCCTGCACATTAGTGTCTGTCAAAATAAAGTGTTTTTCTGGTTAAGCCATGTGTTGCAACACCAAAGAAGCCAATGATATTTCATAACTCAGTCATGACAACAGCTTTAACAAGATGTTCCGTTCAAATAGCAAACAAAGCATTATAAATCATGAACAGGTCCCTATTATATGTCTTGTATGTGCACTCTTGAAGATAAACAGCACAACTTTGCTTTTAGAGGTATCCAGACGGGCTTCAGCTGATTGGCCTTAAGTCATTTTCACATATTTCGATCTGAGAAGAATTGTACCAGATTCAGGTATAATCCACTTTGATTAATGCTTCACGGAAAGAACACAAGAAACTCTGGCAATCAAGGCCCTACACCCCATTTGTTATATATATTTAGAAAAAACACTGTACTGTAATAGCATCCATCCCTTTTTTTTTTTTTTTAGGTTTAAGCAATGTCTTTGTAATTTGTTTCAAAGCCACAATCTTAATTTCTCTCTCTCTCTCTCTCTCTCTCTCTCTCTCTCTCTCTCTCTCTCTCTCTCTCTCTCTCTCTCTCTCTCTCTCTCTCTCTCTCTCTCTATATATATATATATATATATATATATATATATATATTAAAGGGCACCTAATATGCCCTTTTTACAAGATGTAATATAAGTCTCAGGAGTCTCCAGAATGTGTCTGTGAAGTTTCAGCTCAAAATACCCCACAGATCATTTATTTACTAAACTAAACTCTCTTTCATGTCTTATTGCGCTTAAACTTTCAAATACACATGTTTATGTTAAAAAAACGCATAAGTTACAAAAACAATTATGTCACAGAAAAATATGTTTATATTAGACCTGTGTGTTAAGTGACAGAAGCGTAATATACAATACCTACGCTGTTAATATGACAATAAAATAAAAACAGAAAACTGTCCGCTTTTTTCTGTATCTCTACTAAGGAGACATTTCTTACTTTTAAATGCTCTTGAAGATTAACATTATGTATTGTGTGTTTGTGGGGTCTCTGCTAATACGGCAGTGATCGTCAACAGTCGTGGGCGGGGCTTGTAAAATGTGATGTCACATTTTATAGTTTCTGCGAACAGCTTGTTCTGAGACTGCTTATGATTTACGAGGTTTAAAAAGAGGAGCAGGTGGATCTTTACCATTATAGGGTGGTTATGTACACACACTGCCAGCACTTGCCAAATTTATATCCTAACAACATGTAAAAGTGAATTATATTTTAATATATCACATTATATGTCCTTTAATAATGAAGAATCTTTTTTAAGAATGATGTTTTACAGGTACATGCGACCATCTGTTGTGATAAACACAAGAAGCATTTCTGAGTGTGCTTTGCTCCAATCATGAATCCATAATCACATCCAGGCTCTGCTATCACTGATTACATTGTTGTTATAATAGCTCTTGATAAGTGATCCACTTGCAACAAACAGCAGCTGTGCCAACACTGAAATTAATATGCATTTGTTTCTCAACCCATCAGATTGGCTTGTTGATAAGTAAACTTCTGTATGAGATAATGTGACAGATATGCTTTAAACCACATTCGGCTGCTAAATGTTGTTTATAATATGTGAGTCATTATGTGGGAGGCCATCTTATGTAACAGATCCACATATACACACAATCAGTGAAGGTCCAAACAACACCCACAGACCGCACAGACCTCACAATTAGTAAAGCTGTTTGCTTCAGCCAAAGCTAGTGTGACATTGTATTTAAGATGTAACTATTATTGCATTCACACTTAACCCCCCCATCTATTAATGGCATATTGTGCATGATAATATTCTAGATCCCTTAATCCAATCCTATACCTAGAATTAACAACTAGCTACCTAACTATTACTAAACATCAATTTATGAGTTTATTAAGAGGAAAGTTGCAGTTAATAGTCAGTGGTCAGTTGTGGTCCCCAAACTAAAGTGTGACCTTTTTTGTTTTAATAAATCCATTATTCAAAATGTATAAACCCCTTGTTGTTTGCTATATATTATTTATAGTTATTATAATATCATTGATTAATCAGACTCAGAAATAAGGCATAATCTTTTGAATTTAAATATATGTATATATTGTTGGTGACCAAAATTATTAGAACACTAGTATTTTAATTAGGTAAAAATGGCTTTAAGTCAGTTATTTCTATCTTTTGCTTTAGTGTGTGAGTAGGAAATATCAGTTTACATTTCCAAACAATTTTTTTTTCTTTTTTGCACAAGGAGTCTGACAACAGCCAGTGCTCCACACAGATAGGCTACTGTATATAGGCCTGTATATGATTTTTATAAAACTCTTATTGTTTAAGTTTGCATTCATTATTATTTAAAAGTGATTTTTCTTGTTGTTCTGAATATGGTTTTTTTAAAGGTTATGGAGTGTTTTTGTTGTTGCTGTTGTTTTTCATAATAGTAGGCCATAGCATAATGGTTGTTGCATATTTCAGATAAGAATAACATGTTGATGATTTACTACAACCATGAATTAAATGGTACAGCAAACTGAAAAAAAAAAAAAAAAAAACACATCCAAGAAAGTGCAGCCTCTTTCAGCCGTCCACATACATCAGATCCTGCGATGTTTTGGCTCCAGCTGCGGGTTGCGTCACCGCGACGTCAGAGTCGTGTGAATGCTCGAGCCGAGAGCAGCGTTGGAGAGGCAGAGTCTGTCTGATAAACACCTGATCAACACTGCTCTGAACGACCAGAGGATGCTTCAGTCAATTCTTGCGTTCATTCTGCACTGTTTTAAAAGCGTCCCGCTCAGTGACTGAAATGTGGAGCGTGCGTTAAACGCATTCGTCGCGTTTGAGTTTCATTCCTTCTCGACTTTAACTGTTTCTACGAATCATAATGAATGACATAAAAGTTGCAGTTCTAGGATCCGAGGGTGTCGGGAAATCAGGTATGTGTATTTTTATACATTATATCTACGTGTGTGTATATTAGGCTACACAATTTGCTAAATGTGCAAATTACAAAAATAATATGTTTCATATTTTTTCTTCTACTTTACATTTACAGCACTTATTGTTCGATTTCTAACCAGGCGATTTATTGGTGAATATGCATCATCATCAGGTGGGCTATTTGTGATATTGTTTTCATATTGCTGCATTTTTAATACTTGTGTTCATAGAGGGTCTATTGGTTGGAGAAGTGTGCAGGACTGATTAGATATATGGTGGGGGTAACCAAATGTTTGCAAAATCAGTGACTGAAAAGTTCAGTAATATGCTTTTCTGGTATTTTGTGTAATTTTGACTGCCTGTTTTTATATCTCGATGTTTGTGAGACCACCCAGCAATGCTCTACAAGAGCATTGGCACTAATGGGCGCAGTGCCAAGTAGGCTACACAAAGCATGCCAGTGAATCACGGCAGTTTACTGTATGTGCAGGAATCTTTTGTATCTGATGTGATCTGTTCTGGCCTTTACAGAGTGCATCTACAGAAAGCGCATGTCTATTGATGGAAAACAGCTTAATCTCGAACTGTATGACCCATGTTCTCAGGTATGTGGATAATATGCAACTGTAATTACACTACTGTAGTAGTAATCAAGGCAGTGCCTTCATAAAGCGCCATATGGTTTAGTGTGCTAAAGTGAGCATGACTGACTCTGCATATTCCAGTGATCTTTCTTTAAGATAACTTAACCTTTGCCTGTTTATACAGTAAATGTAGACCGAATTTCATTGCTTGTGTGTGTTGTATATGTATATGGATTTTACTGTAAGCAGCCCAATTCATAGACTTGAATCGTTTAGACATTTTCCAGAGACCTTTGCATCATCAAAAGCAAAAAGGCTTAACCTACTAACTATTAGTGTGTATCCAGAAGAAAGCCAGTATCGTCTATTTTACTGGCGTTAATGAGTATTGCAGACTTGTGGGTCTCTCTGCCTTATATAATCTTTCCGCAAGCTCCAGACACAGCTAGCAGTGTATAATGCACCATTCAGCCCTGCTCAGGACTGTAAAGCTATATTAGCCCTGAACACTTATATTATTATTTGGAAATAACCCTTATATAACCACAAAAGAGTGAAGTAATATTAGAGGAAGTGTGTATTTTAAAATACTTTTTTCCTTCCTGAGCCTAATATATATATATCATTAATGTGGTTAAAATTATGAAAGTCGAGGATGAGTGCGTTTACATCTTGGATAAAATCCAATTATTTTATCAGTCTGTTGCCCATTATGTGATTGGATACCATCTGTGCCTCTTGGGGGTCCAGTTGATTATCCTGACTTTCCTCATAATCCCATTTACTCATACTGCTGGTTTAATATAAGCTAAGCTTAACTGACAGTATTTGTGGCATAAATGTAGATTACTAGGAAAAATGATTTGGTCTTGTCCCTGGTTTTCTCTTTAGAAACAGCATGGGGCCAATTATAGTTCGCCGAAATTGAACATTTGCTGAAAATGAACCCACCTTGCCATCCAAGATGTAGATGAGTTTGTTTCTTCATTGGAACACACTTGGAGAAATTTAGCATTGCATCACTTGCCCTCAAGTGGATCCACTGCAGTGAATGGGTGCCGTCAGAATGAGAGTCCAAACAGCTGATAAAAACACCGCAATAATACACAATACCACCCTAGTCCATCAATGAATGTCTTGTGAAGTGAAAAACTGCATGTTTGTAAGAAACCAATCCATCATTAAGACTCTTTTTAACTTCAAAGCATTGCTTCCTATATATAATATTGCAATCTCCTGTAAAAAAAAAAAAAAAAAAAAATTATCTTTTCTGATTCAGGTGAGAAATATGCACAGATCAAGTTTAAAACAGTTTAAAAGCAAAAATATTCCAAACCTGTTTTAAAGAAATATACCGGGGATTTTGATGTGAGAGGACAATAGCGGATAGATTTGTTGTCACTAGAGAAAGCATTATTATGGATTATGGAATATATTTGTTTTGTAAAACATATTTGGATGTGTGATTTCTTTGTGCAGCCATGCGAGGGGAAGTCCACACTCAATGAGCAGATCCACTGGGCCGATGGCTTTGTGGTCGTTTACGACATCAGCGATCGTTCCTCCTTCCTCACGGCCAAAGCCATAGTGCACCTGATCCGAGAGCTTCACCTGGGAGGATCTAAAAGGTAGCGGCCACTCTGAGTTTCACAACAACACCCTCAGGCAGCAGAAGATGTGTCTATTTCTGTCCATATATTAGTGTTGCTCTTATGTGGGTGTCCATTATTCACCAGCTTTGATTCCCATTGAGAAGGATTGTTGAATTGAGTGTGTGGGCAGTGCTGATGGGCAAATGAGCTGGTGATTCAGCGATTCAATGAAAAACATCTATTTTTAGTTTAGCCTTGGCTATTGTGAAATTTCCAATGATTAAGTAGATGCATTTGAGTTGAATTCACATTATAGAAGAAATAAGTGGAATATTGATCTGTTTTTATTCTAGTCTCTTCACATTGACATTTATTTGTTTATTCATAATTTCTATGCTTTCAGGCTGTTTTGTCAGCTCCTTTTACTTTGGTTATAGTAAATTAAGCATTGCTAGACATTGCCAGTTATTTTAATCTGATCAACAGCATTCATAGGAATTTAGATATATTTTAGTAAGTAGAAAATAGTGAAACATCTTCATTGATGTTTTTACCCTTGTGACAGCAGGGACGCAGACTCTGTGATTTTCCTGGTGGGCAATAAGCAAGACTTGTGCCACATGCGGGAAGTGGACAGGGAAGAAGGCCAGAAGTTGGCGTCCGAGGGCCGCTGTCAGTTCTATGAGTTGTCTGCTGCGGAGCACTACCAGGAGGTGGTGCTCATGTTCTCTAAGATCGTGCGCAATGCCAGTCTGGGAGGCAAGGCAAAGGAGCGTCGCCGTCGTCCTAGCGGTTCGAAATCCATGGCCAAACTCATCAATAACGTCTTCGGAAAACGACGGAAATCTGTTTAAAATGAACTTGGACAATTGCTACAGGACTGGCATTTGAGATGTGTCAAATTTGTTTATATACTGTAGTTCTTCACCGCTTTTTGTTGATGCCGTGTCTTGGCCACACAGTCATTACCTGGTGAAATCTCATGAAACACATCAAGAACATGGACATTTTTCACCTTAAAGTCAAAAGAAAACAAAAACTTTCTTAGCTTCAAGAAAATGAAGCCTGTTTTAGAACCGTTTAGCATTGCAACAATATTTTATTGACATTTACCTCATCATTTCTCATTACCGTAATGGAAATGAGAATCACATTGCATTGTGGCAATGATATAATGTTTCAGTTGTCAACATTTAATGTCATGGTGGAAAACATTTAAAATAGGTTTAATTGTATTAATGCAAAATACAGTATCCTAATCGGTGTATAGCTGCACATCTCTGCTTTTTGCCTTAAATGTTTCACTTCTTAGGATGTTTAAATGTCACCTAAAAACTGCCAAGTCAAAGTCAAGCCTGAGGTTGTGAAATATAGGTTAGCTTGCTATGTACGCAGATCAAATGTTTCTTGTGTAATTTAATCACTTTCTACATGTACGATGTGAGCAACGAAGTGTCATATGACATTTATGGGCTTTGAAATATATTCAAATTCCTGTAAAACAAAAACAGCTGTGCATTAAAATGCGACAATTTTGACCTAGCCTTTTTTCCTTTTTGTAGGAATGGACATCTAAAGGTATTTTGTTTAGTCAAAACTGGGAAGCCAATGGCCTGACCAGAAAATAAGTGATCTGTATGCAGTATTGAATAGTTTTTCTGAAATGTTCACCAGAATGGCATTATCTTTAATGTTACACAACAGAATTGCTTCAGGTAGCAAGTTGTAGTTACAGTGAAGAGATAATAACGAACAGACTTGAGGTTTTGGAAAGCATCAATAAAATGTAAAATGAGTCATTTAGCTGGTTTTATTTTTTTTCTACAAATTACCAGATGCATAGTACATGATATATTGTACATTACTTTTTTAATAGAATGCTTGCACACTACTGTTTACTTTTTACTATTAAAACATTTTTTTTAAGTAGTAAATTGGTGGTGTAAAATATCACTTGATGTTGCTTCTGGTTCTTTCCTCACACTGGTAAAGGTAAAAAACACAACTTTTTTGTTGACCCTTTAGACGTCCGGCCAACATCCAGCATGACGTTTTCCAACAACAGTAAGTTATGCTGAGTAATATTTGAGAGCCAGACTGTGGATTGAGTCTCTCTAGTTCTCATACCTGCAGAAGCTAAAACGAGAAACCCCTTATCAATATAGGGGAGAGGGGCAGATGGCTGTTTGTACAGCATTGATTCCAAAGGAGATATGAAAACACAAGGTGGTATGCTTATGAGGGTCTTGTCATCACATACTGATTCCTGGATAAATACTCTTGAACAGCTAAACATGCTGGGAATTTCACTTTTAGCTCATGTTTTGCAAACTCCCTATTCTTTTGGGGAGATGAACCATGGTTATTTCTTCCTGTTAATATCTATACATGTTTTTCAACTTAGCGTTATTTTCTTCAAGTTGGACAGCTTTGCTGGGCCTGTCAGACAATCAGAATTTAGTGTTACAGTTTGTGTGAGACTTGTAGTGTTCATCTGTTGTCTGTTTCAAAATTGTTACTTTCGAAGGGCCAGTTTTTGTTTGAAAATGGCCTTCAGAGTCAAATTTATCCTGTTTGGAATACAGCAGAATGATGCCATTGTAGCGCCTCTAGTGACCCCAAGAGGAATTGCAATCTGTTTGTTTGAGTGCCTCAGTTTGGCCATAGTGGCCACAGGCAATAGTGTAAGTTGGGAAGAGGGAACCTGTTTATCCAAACAAAGGTTGATGAGGTAAGTGTTAAAAATAAGTTTGTAAGTCTTTATTTACACCATTCTGCTACCTGTCACTAGTTGTGCAGATATTCCTCACATTACCTTTAAATTTAACATACTTTGGCTTCTCTGTTGCCTGCTGTATTGTAACTCCTGATTTTGTATATACTACCTTAATAATATTAATTTAAATAGCTAATTTAACACTGTATTCACTGTTTGAAATAAGGGGTAAGGTTAGGACTATGTATGTTTGACAGGAATTGTTCATCATCATAAACCGTCACGTGATAAGAATTGCATCAACTCACCTCAGTGTTGCTTTGTTAAACGCAGCTTTTAGATCTTACTATGCAGCTCCTTTTAAATCATCTTAATACTCTGTTTTTATTTTGTTGCACTGTCAACAACAGAAAAGAAAAGAAACCTGCTGTCATAACTCAAACTTATCCTCCAACCTTAAGCTCCTTTAAATTTTGTGACATTATGAATAACATTGTTTACCACGCCATGTTCTCGTATCTTCATTCACCCAGTAAAGCAGATGGTAGGCTACAGGTGGAGGAGAGGCCATGGAGTGGATGGGTGGAAGGATGAGCAGCAGAAGAATCAAAAGAAAGGTGTTGCTGGAAAGCAAGCGACCGGTTCTGAGAGATTTGCCGTTTATCAGGTATTCTTGGCAAACGTTGGCTCTTCAGCCAATCCTCAACACCTGACCAACACAAATCACAGCCCGGGTCGGTCATGTGCTTCAGGTAAAATAAAGCCGCTTTTAATATGCTACAAATATCTCATGTCAGTGTCGAATTTGTTAAAAATTTCTTTGAGATCATGATTATTCCATAAGCAGGAGTATCAATGCATATTTGTGGTACTTATTTAAGAACAATTTTGATGCTAATGCAAAGTACAAATTTGAATATCGAGTCAATCCTATGTTTAGTTTTCATGCACATGTAATCAGTCTCTCATTAACGTGTGTACACAAGCCATGTTAATGAAAGTTAGGACTGATTAGCCATTAATTAACAGCACATCCGCTGGAAATCAGTCTGAGGTGATTTGACTGGGAACCCATACACTTCTGGACTGTTAATGTAAAGAGAGACGGGAAATTGTGTTTTCATTTCCACCGTCACTGCAACTTGCGTGTACTCTTACAAAAACAAGACATTGCCTGAGAAGGAGATGGAAAGAAAGTGCCATGCACACCATAAACCATAATAGCTGAAAGCTAATTCATAACTGAGCCAAGGGATTGCCTTACAGCGGCAGGCTGGAATCTCTTTGATGAGGCCAGTGGAATAAAAGTCTAACATATGGATCTGATTAGCAGAGGAGAAAATGATTCTTTGATTCATATCTGCCTGAGGCTTGAGTTCAGTGTGTTGTGATACTGATGTTATAGTGTTAATCTTTGCACTGTGTTTTTAAATGCATCCTGTTCTGTCTGGATGAATGGGGCAACACATTTTGCCCTCCACATCAAAAAGATTGGACGTTGTTGTAAACTTTTATTGACCCACATTTAATGCATTTATGTATGTTGCACTGGCGGCATGAGAAGCCATGAGATATATTAAGTTCAGTGGGAGGGTGATTTGTTTAAGACATATTATCACATTAGTGCATGTGTATGGAACGCAAAAGAATACGCGCTTTCTGCATGCTCACATGACAATAAGAAGATTGAGAGCATGGTGGGGAATACACAGCGAGATTACAGATTCTTTCACTGTATAGTGCTATTAAATTTATAGCGTAATGATGCTTACATGCTTCAAAGTTCACATAGAAGCTAGCTTTACACGATTTCTAGCTGGATGAAACTGGGTATTTAGGATTAGTAGCAGTGTTAAAGTGGTTGTTCATCTACTAAACTTTACTTAAAAGCAGGTGAGACCTTGTCAGACACGAGAGGTCAAAGTTTGGCTGGTTGGCACAGCCAACTAAAATTAGCAGTGATGTAATTTTCACTTATTTATGAATTATTATTAACTCGTTTTTGCAAGCAACATAAATATTTCCTCAAATTCATTACATTACAGTAGAATAGATGATGTTTTGCCAGTGCCTATTTTTGGAAAGCTCTTAAAAACATTCAATTATGGTATGGCTTTCAATTTTGTGTGTGTGTGTCTGTGCGTGTGTGTGTGTGTGTGTACTTTTGACTTCACAGTGGAGGAAATTTGTGACTTTGTGACAAAATATCATAGACTTTGATTAAATAAACACACATCAACAAAAACAACAACAAGAAAGGAAAGTTTTACTCTTCCCTTTTTAATATTGATATACCATTTTTATACACACAAACACACCGTAAATATAAATATGCTAAATATGTATTTTAACAGCATATATACAGTATTGTTCAAAATAATAGCAGTACAATGTGACTAACCAGAATAATCAAGGTTTTTAGTATATTTTTTATTGCTACGTGGCAAACAAGTTACCAGTAGGTTCAGTAGATTGTCAGAAAACGAACAAGACCCAGCATTCATGATATGCACGCTCTTAAGGCTGTGCAATTGGGCAATTAGTTGAAAGGGGTGTGTTCAAAAAAATAGCAGTGTCTACCTTTGACTGTACAAACTCAAAACTATTTTGTACAAACATTTTTTTTTCTGGGATTTAGCAATCCTTTGAATCACTAAACTAATATTTAGTTGTATGACCACAGTTTTTTAAAACTGCTTGACATCTGTGTGGCATGGAGTCAACCAACTTGTGGCACCTCTCAGCTGTTATTCCACTCCATGATTCTTTAACAACATTCCACAATTCATTCACATTTCTTGGTTTTGCTTCAGAAACAGCATTTTTGATATCACCCCACAAGTTCTCAATTGGATTAAGGTCTGGAGATTGGGCTGGCCACTCCATAACATTAATTTTGTTGGTTTGGAACCAAGACTTTGCCCGTTTACTAGTGTGTTTTGGGTCATTGTCTTGTTGAAACAACCATTTCAAGGGCATGTCCTCTTCAGCATAGGGCAACATGACCTCTTCAAGTATTTTAACATATGCAAACTGATCCATGATCCCTGGTATGCGATAAATAGGCCCAACACCATAGTAGGAGAAACATGCCCATATCATGATGCTTGCACCTCCATGCTTCACTGTCTTCACTGTGTACTGTGGCTTGAATTCAGAGTTTGGGGGTCGTCTCACAAACTGCCTGTGGCCCTTGGACCCAAAAAGAACAATTTTACTCTCATCAGTCCACAAAATGTTCCTCCATTTCTCTTTAGGCCAGTTGATGTGTTCTTTGGCAAATTGTAACCTCTTCTGCACATGCCTTTTTTTTTAACAGAGGGACTTTGCGGGGGATTCTTGAAAATAGATTAGCTTCACACAGACGTCTTCTAACTGTCACAGTACTTACAGGTAACTCCAGACTGTCTTTGATCATCCTGGAGGTGATCATTGGCTGAGCCTTTGCCATTCTGGTTATTCTTCTATCCATTTTGATGGTTGTCTTCCGTTTTCTTCCACGTCTCTCTGGTTTTGCTCTCCATTTTAAGTCATTGGAGATCATTTTAGCTGAACAGCCTATCATTTTTTGCACCTCTTTATAGGTTTTCCCCTCTCTAATCAACTTTTTAATCAAAGTACGCTGTTCTTCTGAACAATGTCTTGAACGACCCATTTTTCTCAGCTTTCAAATGCATGTTCAACAAGTGTTGGCTTCATCCTTAAATAGGGGCCACCTGATTCACAAATGTTTCTTCACAAAATTGATGACCTCAGTGATTGAATGCCACACTGCTATTTTTTTGAACACACCCCTTTCAACTAATTCAACTAATTGCCCAATTGCACAGCCTTAAGAGCGTGCATATCATGAATGCTGGGTCTCATTTGTTTTCTGAGAATCTACTGAACCTACTGGTAACTTGTTTGCCACGTAGCAATAAAAAAATATACGAAAAACCTTGATTATTCTGGTTAGTCACATTGTACTGCTATTATTTTGAACAATACTGTACATGTGTGTCTGTAGATGCATCAAATATAAAAATGAATAAAAATAGTATTAATATAGTTGAAATATCTCATTTAAAATATTAAAATATTTTTAAAATAGAATTTTTTTATTTGTTTGTTTTTTCCATGTTCGTGAACAGACAAAATCTAAATCTATGACTTATTTTTTATGACCCACTAGCAGTTAAAAGTGAGCACTGACCCAGTTGAATGGCCCGAATTGTTTCTAAATATTCTTTTAAAAACTACAACATAGTTCTACAGTGCATCTTCAGTTTGATTTGAAACCTTAACAGACCTGATTTTATTTACAGGCAACCCTAAAACACTTTTACACCTAATGCCACTCAGGTTAAAAGGTAAGATTTGGCTCCAGCTGCGTTTCAAACTACACTGACGGGAAGCGAGCGCAGAGATGGCACAGATAACCCAGCTGCAACTGGAGCGTACTGCCCCAGCCACACACACATCCAGACTGCAGGTGCGTGTGCTCTCGCCCAGCTGCTATGGTGGATTTAACCCAGCTCAGGTATGCTGCCTGGGAATGTAGCAGAGTATACAGAGGACGCCTGTAGATTTGAACTTGAGATTTCATTGAATGCCGTTGGTGGAGATACTAGGTCTTTGTTGAGGTCGAGGTGCATTTTGATTTCTAAATAACTCAATTTAGGTAAACCAATCATGTAAGCTGGTTATGTAAGTATTTGTGTTGAAGAGGCCAAAGAGTTACTGGAGCTAAGGTGTGTGCTGTCCTATCCAATTCTGCCATCCCTGCCAAGTCTCCTTAGGACACAAAGTTTACTTTCTGGAGACCTTGTGGGACTCCATTCTTCTCCGGGCCCTGAGCAGGGGGAGGCAACAGTACAGAGATTATAACAACCCACTCGCACCCATCAAGATAATATTCTGTTTCATTCCAGGCTAAAATGAGTGGCGTTGAACAATAATAGTGGCGTTGAATCTGGGCGTTTCATAGACAAAGGGTTATTTTGGCACGCACTATTTCACATTTATGTAAAAAACATAACTACGGTTTTATGTTTTGAGTTTTATTGAAGAATTTGAATCAGATCATTTGATAAATATTCTTCATTTGTTTGGATTAAACAAATATGTGAAAAATGCCTGGTTGCATAATGGAATGTAGGCTCACTGATAGAAATCTGGAGAACCTCAAAGCCTCAGTTTGTTCGTGAAAAGTCACTCATTTTCGTCCTTGTAAACACACAAGAGAACAAATCATATACATAATAGTCCTCGTTCCATCTCCTTTTACGCTAAAGATAAACATTATAGTGTAATACTGTAGGCAAAAATTATGACAGCAAATACATAAAAACGTACAATTTTAATTTTGTTAAAAAATGAAATTATTTTTAGAATTTTACTTGTATGACATCCTAAAGATTCCACTAAGAAAAAAAATAGAACTCGAAGTAGGCAACTTACAGTAACACTGATAACTGAAACGCAAAATAGCGCCTGTTCCGTTTGTGTGAAACAATCGCGGATGGATACGAGAGACGTGAAAGTAGTGCCAGTTTTAGTAACACGGATAAGCGATCTGATCTAAAATGTGGACGATATGTTGTCCTGTTTTAATTCATTTGATCGTTAAGTATTTTACATTTTTATGAACATTGCGATATATATTATGTGACTATAAATTGATACAATTACCAAAAACGCAATTGTGATGTATATTATGTGACTATAAGTTGATACAATTGCCAAAAAAAAAAAACAATTGCGATGTATATTATTTGACTATAAGTTGATACAATTGCCAAAAAAGTATTAACCCAGCAAACGCAGAACGTTGGTTCCTGTTTGGTTACTTTACTTTAGGGGAGCGTTCTTTTTAGGTTATATTTTTTTTGCAACCATAAAATAACGTTCCCAGAATGTTGCATGGTGGTTATTATTGAATAACTTACAAATAAGACACTTAAAAAGGTTTAAATATAACACTGTTTTAGAAATGAAAGGGTTGGTTGAGGTAAAATAAAAGGTTTAATAGATTAATATCCTGTCATCTAGCTAGTAGCCTAATGACAATCATTTTAACTGAAGCTTAAAAAGTTTTCAACTATGTTTTGGACCTACTGTACAGTGTAACTGTAGATCAATGAATGTTCACTCTGTTTTATATCATACAGACACAGATAATCTACTGGTTTAGGGTTATGTTATTAATAAGCTCTTTCCAGTATTTATCATATCTATCATGCATGATAAGCCTTATCTTTGATAAATGAAAACTTGGCATGTTCATTTAAAAGTGATCATAGCTGCATTTTTCATATGATCCTCACTTCTGAGAGGTAAACTCACTGTTGGCAGTGTTTCGAACACTTAAGGGCACTTAAGGAAGAACACATATGGCCTACTTCCATTTTGTCTGAATGCCAGTGACATCCTAAGTGCACTTCTGGCATTAGCCTACCGAACAATCACAGCTTCACAGATTCGAACATCTTCCACGTTTCATTGTCTGTAAACCATTTAAGTGGAATATAAGTCTAGAAATCAGTGGCTGACACATCTGATAGAAGGAAGAAAATTATATTAACTACAGTATTTGCCTACTCTTATGTCGTTCTTGGGCCTATTCTTGTCTATTACAGAAGATTCACATCCAGTATATAGCATCTATATTTGTGGAATGTATTAGTTCAGCCTACTCTTTAAAATAAAGTCTTCTCGCTGGCATTAATAGTTTCAATGAGGAACTTTTGACATGGAACCGCCATTGTACTGAAATGTTCTCCATAGTTTTGATTAATAAAATGTTCTTTAGACTACAAAAAGAACTGCTTATTTAAAAAACTATTCACTGAAATGTTATTTTGAGTACCTAAAATAGTTCTTCAATGGTATCACTATGATGACCCCCCGACCCTTTATTTTTAAGATAATGCCCTGAGCTAGAAATTTGATTGCCATTATTGTGGAGCTTTCTTGGATTTCTTTTTAGTTTTTGTGGTTTACAGCTTAGCTTTGACAAGTGTCCTCGGCTGTCCTGGTTTAATTGTGGATAAGTGTGTCAGGACCAAAGCACTACTCTCCTGGTTACGGTTAAGACCCTTTTGACACATACTGCTGGAAAAAAGTGAGTCATTGGTCGGATTCAGTTTTCTGCTGGTGTAATTTTCTACAATCAACAAAAAAATCTTGTTTCAAATTTATAAGAATGAAAGGATTTGGCCGGTGTGTGACATTTCTTTGCTCCACTTCAGACCAGCTTGGCCTATATTCCATGCTGTTGTTTATATATCTCATTCAGTCAAAGCACAGAGTTGTCAGCCCTAATCACTGTTTTCTTACATTTTCAGCCACGGTTCACCGTTCTTCCATATATTTACTATAACAGGTGATCTCATCACAGAGAAGCGATGAATGTGACATGATTGTTTTTAAAGGTGCAATTTCTGACAATGCATCTCTAGCCGAAATAATAAACGATTAAATTACTTTAAAACACTGAACCTATAGGGAAAGTCTCAGATTACTTGTTGGTATTCTGATAAGATTATTGAGTGTATATTTTCAAAATATAGTAGCCTTCATACTGTATACATTTATGTTACACAAGTTCAGTCAAAGTTTAGACTAAAGATGCTTCTGGACCCTTTTTAACAGTATTGCAAACATTTGATTGTAACTTCTAAGGTGACAGAATGATAGATGATATGAAAGAGTATTTTAATTTTGTTTAATATATAAAAATCAAAGCTTTTGTGAAACCTGCATGGAAGTATCCAGGTAATTCCCGTCAAATCCCAAGATGCAACATGTTAGTGTCATAGATTCCTCTAATGTCCGGCCAGTACTTGAAAACAGGAGTATGTGCACCTGGGCTAGGTGTGGGTAGCCCTCATTCTGTTAATCGCAGGATTTTGAGACTGGGACAGTGTGTTGTCTGACCCTCATATAGACTAGCTGATCTGTACTGTGCATTTGGTTCATAAGTACAGTATGCAGGACAGAGACTCACACTCTGACTGTTACAGATCACGAGTCTTCATTTTCATTTCTCTTCAGCACAGTAGGTTTGAGGTCTAAAAAGGAGAAGAATTCTGGTTTAGTGAAAATATATAAAGAGTTTTGGGAATAATAGGTTTAAATGTGTTTAAATGAAACAGATTCACAAAAAGCATGCGAGTGAATGTTAGCTGTGCTTGCATAATATAGCTGTGCATCCTTTTAGTAATATGTGGCATTTATATTTAACATAAGTATATGTTTATAAAGAAAATGTTACCGCCATGTTGCACAGACATGTTATAATGGGGGGAAAAATATCTTCTTTTTTTTTTCAGGATCTTTTTTTTCAGGATTTTGGCATAATAGGTAAGCAAGAGTTGTTTATAGTTCTATGTAGGCTATATTTACATACAAGTAAATACATATAATTATTTTTTTTCTGGAGGAAATTGCTATAATATACTAACATGTTTTTCAGGAGGGATATATTTACAGGCTACTAATATCTATAATTATATTTACTTTTATTTACATATGAAAACGAGAATTTTGTTTTAAATAAAACAGACCTACATACAATGGGGAAGTAGCGCCCTCGTGTGGAAAGAGAAAGTTTGGAAATGCAACGTTTAAATTACGCAAACAAAATAAAAAGGCACCGAAGTTTAATACAAATGTGGTCCTTTACTTTTATACAATATAAAGGGTTTTTTAACATTCATATAATTATCCATCCATCCATTCATTTATCCTTTCTTTTTCTAGTATGAAGTCGTGTTGGCACACATCATCTGCCATATTGTGCTTGTTTCCTTGGCGTTGCATAATTTATGTTTTTTTTTTGTTTTTTTCTGCCAATTGTATTCAATGTAATATTAATAATAATAATAATAATGATGATGATGATGATGATAATAATAATAATAATAATAATAATAATAATAATAATAATAATAATAATAATAATAAAGTCTTACTATGACGCAACATAACCAGACAGTGTTTTCAAAGAACACAAGGTGTGAGTCACTACTCTGCATATTACAGTAATTCCAGGAAGTTTTTTTAGGTCGGCCGTTTCCTGCACCTACGCCACCGTGTTTACCGTTCACCTCGTTGTCGATCTTAGTCGTCTATTAAAGCTTGTTTTAAAACGAGTATTCCTTCAGCTTTAGTGAGGTTTATGTAGGTTATAAGGCGAATCATGAAGTTCTTGTACCTGAGAGGTGCTGTGTTTTTCACCTTCATACCTGTAGTGCTAAACCTCAGACTTATGGATGATGGGCGCTCTCTGAAATGTACACAAAAGGTAAGACAATACATAAAGTCCATTAGATACCCAATAAGGTGTTAAATATGTATTTATATATGTTAAACGTGTTTATTTAGAATCTTATATGTGGCCCTTTGGGGATTTCGTCTGATCCTTTGTGCTCTCTCTCTCTCTCTCTCTCTCTCTCTCTCTCTCTCTCCAGGAAGTACAGTGCACAGCAGAGTTCAGTAAGTCCTGCTTTCTTTTTTCTTCAGTATACTTTTATTATTATTATTAATGGGGGTTTTACTTTGACTAAGTTTTATTTATTTTTTTCCCTCACAGATAATTGCATGTATAACGGATGGCTCATTCCTTCAAATTTCACTCCTAGTGGACCAGATAATTTAACAGCGCATGTTGATGTAAGAAGCAATATGAAAGGTGAACTGGAACCAGTAATTGTAGCAGAATGGAAAGCGAAGGATGATGGTGAGTTACTTGTGCATTTTCAGATTAGCCTGATATGTTACAACATGTGAAAATGGGGGGGGGGGGGGGGTCACTATTAATGTATTTTAATTGATTTAATTTATACATTTATACCTATATTCTACTGTATTAAAATTATAGTGGAATTCATAATGAAGAAATTATATTACTAAATGTGTGCACCAATACTAAAACAGTGCCATATTTAATGGTTTCAGAAGGGGATAAAAGGAATTGTAGTCATCAAAGTTAAATAATCCAAATTTTTCGCAGGAAGCATAACTCATTTGAAAGGAACAGAGCTTGGTGTGATGAAGTCATCCACCAATGAACATCTGTGTGTTCATTTCCAGTTCCTCAATGTTTTTCCGTCCCAGAGGGATAGGGCCGGCAAAAAGGCAAGACTGGTTTATTCATGTATTTGTCCGCATTTTTTATATTTTCATTTTTTAGCAAATACTAATGTGTGATCTGTTTTATTCTAGTGGTCTTTTTCTTTGGATAAAGTTGTCGTAGATCCAGACAGCACATATGTAGTGACCGCCTCCAACCTTCCTAAGCCGAATTTACAACACACGAGTTACAATATCTACAGAAAGGTTAATGTTCCAGGTAAGTGACCAAATTAAACCAAATCCTTTGTTCACATATTTCCACATGACAGTTTCTATTCAGAATGCTACCTCAGTTTAGATCTGTAACCATAGGTTGTGAACGATCCTTTGATGCGAACGACCAAAATCTGTTTTGAAAGAGGTGAGAGAGAAGAGTTTATTTACAACTGGTTTAGCTTAATCAGACACACATATACCTAGAAACCCTGAGTGCTTAAGTTAAGTATTAAACTATGCATGCACTTCTAAATATAAAGAGATTCATTTGGTTTGATTTTCTCCTAGGGGATACATGGCAGCCCAAAATGACTATAGGAAGGGCCACAAGTGTGAATGGCAAGGATACTCTGTATGTCGCATTTAATCCTGGAGAGAACGTAGAAAAATACAATGTTTTTCTGACGTGCAACAGGGTTACCAAAAGGAAGACTCTTTATAATGTAAGACATTTTATCTGTGTGTCTGTTCAAATATATCCAACTGAATAAGGCTGGATAATACGACTCTGCTCATGAAACTGCGCAGAACGTTTTTCAAAGGGTGTTATTTTTTTGGTGTGTTTTAGGAGAGCAAGCCATTTCTAAATGTGACATATGACCTGGAGAACTGGCCACGTACATGCTGTAGTTTTGATGTTCAGGTGTGTAGGCCTACAGAAACATATCGCACATAAAATAATATCGTTGATTTGTGTGTTGATATAATAGTGCTTTATTTCCTTTTAGATCCAGCCGTTTTTCCGGAAGTGTGGCAACGACTGTCGTCGAAAGAATCACAATTTTAACATATGTGGTCCCGGTGTGTATGGAAACAGCTCACTTTGGAATTTGTGAGAAAATAAATGTAAAAAGCATAATACAACTTTACTAACTTATATGTATGTTCCACAGTACCAACAAGCCCTCCTGAGAACAACTAGCACTCTGGATCATTTGTGTTGATTATGTCTCTTTATTTGCGCCATTGTATTTGTGCTATTTATTTGCGCTGCAGAAAACCACCGAAAGGTAAGCAGTGACATTTAAGATTTAGTTATTGGGTTAGCCACCCAGACAGTACTAGTACTAATAATCTAATCTAAGCATTTTGGAGGAATATCTGTGTTTGTAACTTTTTAAATGATTTTATTTCAGCTGACGAAATGCCAGAGAAAGAAGTACCTCTAGAACATCCAATTCCATCCGGTTCTCGATCTGTATTAATCATCTACTCCAGAGATCATCCCTTTACACAGACATAGTCCTGAAACTTTGCGCCTTCCTGCAGGCCAAATGCGGCATTGAGGTTGTGCTAGACCTACTTGACATGACTTGGCTCGGCACCATTGGCCGGCTACAGTGGCTTGAGGAAAAAAAGCGACAGATTGAGCAGTCGTCCAATAAGATCTTAATCCTTTGTTCCCGAGGAGTGCAAGCCAAGTGGGGGCAATGTGTGGAGAGCCTCGCATCCTCCTCCGGGAAGACGCGCGCTCCCCGGTCGGTGATATGCTGACTCTCGCCCTTCAGCTGATTACACCTGATATGCAGCGCCCGGCTTCTTACGGGAAGTATTTGGTGTCTTACTTTGATGATGTAAGCAGCGAAGGCGATGTGCCGTCTATGTTTGACATTGCGGTCAAATATAAGCTAATGAAGCATTTCGAGGAGGTCTATTTCCGTATCCTCGATGTGGAGAAGTATCAGCAGGGAGTGAAGCACTGTATCCATGGTATCGGAAAGGACGAGTACTTCAACTGCCCCTCGGGCGAAGCTTGAGGAACGCAATCGAAGCATTCCAGGCCCACCAAATGAAGAATCCAGACTGGTTTGAGAAAGAGTGCGTGACCAGTGAGGAGGAAGTGAGAGGGGAAGCTGATCATCTTCTTGAGATGCCCATGCAGCCCATATATGAATTGACACCCATGCTAAATATCGGACTCCCGATTCTTGTGAAGGAGGTAGACATCAATCAAGAGTTCCAGAGCATCTGTGCTGTAATTCCCCAAATTCAAGAGAACCCTGAAGAGTCGTCCGTGGTGCTTATTAATCCAAGAATCCAGCAGGGACACAGCGAAGTACTTTCCTTTTATCCAGCAATGGAAAGTTCTCTTGAATTACCCAGCGTGACTGGTATTGGGACACCATGGACCCACAAATTTACCCTTGTCTCCTCGCTGAACCAGGACCAGTGGAAACCACACATCCTCCTTTTGAGTTTCCAATGGGGGAACCTTCAGATAATTATCCGACGGACAGCAGGAAGTGCCTTTTAATAGCACCTCCACCATCAATGGAGGACAGCTTCCATCTGTATCAGGAGATGGATATGTCCCAGCCAGTGGAGATGGAGGAAAGTGAAATGGAGGGTGCTTCTGAGATGAGACCATCACGAGGGTCCGATCAGGGATATGGTTCCAGGTATTCCACAGTGAGGGAGGACCTCAAGTTACAACAAGACCTTTCCTCTCTGGCCAAGTTACAAATGGACCTCTTCTTAAACAGCCCAATTCTTCTGGGTTCTGCACCAAACCTATGGAGAACTGAATTTCTTGTTCATCTTTTGACAGTTTTTTAATTTGCATTGTTCCATAGCACCATGGCAGGATGTTCTTGAACAATCTGTGGTTGGTCGTCACTCGTCCTAGATGGACGAGTTCAGTGATCAGCTGTTTTATAAGTGATTACATGTTATATA
The DNA here is from genome assembly GCF_003368295.1 of Carassius auratus. NCBI lineage: Eukaryota > Metazoa > Chordata > Actinopteri > Cypriniformes > Cyprinidae > Carassius > Carassius auratus. The sequence continues at coordinate 354 of NW_020523901.1, read as the reverse complement.
TTTATCATAAATAATTAGACATGAAAACAAGAGTGTGATTGGTTCACTTTTTACTGTGGAGCAGAACAAGTACCTTGTTAAACAGCTTGATATAGCACATCACATGATTTTAAGCCTATGTTTAGCTACTGAACACAAGGCTACATCATTTGGTTGAGTTTGCAATGTTACATTTGTATTGTTTTTTTTTTCATATGAAATGTTTTGTTGTATGTATTGCACTATTTTTTTATTCTTAATTCCAGTTTAACAGCTATTACCATTTATGGAAGTTTGTATATAATATTGTATAATATAAGTACATTTCTAAATTTATAAAGCAGCAATTCTTTGTGATCTTCTGTTTTGTGCTTT
>NW_020523900.1:0-33437 GCF_003368295.1 Carassius auratus | reverse complement strand
CTCCACCTCAGGAAGCTTATCAATTACAGAGAGGCATCTCATATAGCGGACATGTACTCACAGCTATGATCAAACAGACTATCACACAACAAAAAGAAAATAAAGGATGGATTACTTTTCCCCGGCTTTCCTAATTCCCTGTCAGCTTTCACTAAAGGTCCTGCAATGCATAATCTCTCCACGCTACAGAGGAAAATGTCAGTTCTGTATCCGCTTTATCTGGAATTACACAGATATACTGGAAAAACTTCCCATCAGATAAGAGTCCATCTCCTCATAGGAAGAAGAAGTCGCAGCTGCCTACCTCTATATCTTAAGAGGAAGATAGCGGCTTGACTGACTACTGGCAATCAAAATGGTCCCCAACTCATTACAGCATATTACTGCGCCCTTTCTTTTCTTAACCCCTCTGCCTCCTTCTCTAATTCCAATTCAATCTCTCTTGTCAAACTGGAAACTCCTGTCAGATAGCGCAAAACTTGCTGGACATATCATCAGATGTCTGTCCTGATTTGGGACGGCCTCATTCAGCACCCCACCAAAAATGATGATGGTGCAACAAACTCATACAAACGAAGCGAAACGGAGCTCTTGGGTTTGGAGATGGCATAAGGTTGTTCTTTTTCTTTTCTGGCCGGTTCTCCTCTTTATCGTCGTCACATCTTAATTTATTACCGAGTCGTCATTATCACGTCTGTCAGCCTTGTTTAACCTCTTCCTGATCTCCATGATTCCCTGCTGGCTGACAGACATGATTGCTTGCCTTCTGTCCGCCTGCTGATAGGAGCTGAGTGATTAGCCCGCCTTCTACAGCTAGACAATGATGCATTGGAGTCAGCAGTCTGGACTACATATTAATGAGAGGGGTTGTGAGACTTTGATAAGACTGGGCAACGATACACTTTGGGAAATTTGGGGGTGGCAATGAGGAGGTGGAGGTAACAGGGAGGGAGGAGAATTGGGGTAACGGTACGATGCTTTCAGCACCATTTAGCTATTACAGCCAGCAATAACTGCTTATATATATTGCAGAAATAAAATAAAAAATGCTTCACTGTGCATTCACTTTACACATCAGAAAATGAGAATTGACATTTAATACATTGTCAATTGCTATACTCCATCTTCATTTTCAGTGGTTCTGACAAAAAAAAAAATTATCAACTTTTGATTTTTTTTCTTAAAGAGAAAATATGCAACAAAAATATAATATCTACACACAGCTATAATGTAACTTGATATTTTTCAATAAACACACTTCTACTGGAAAATAATGGCATACCACTGCTTTCCAAAATGATCCCATCAGTTTTGCTATTTCAATAAAAACTCATCCAGCAAGATAGCATTATTTAGCTGACAAAATGCTAAAATTAATAAACGTAAATTAGCCAGAATTTTTAAATTTTGAAAAGTGTGCAAGGCATAAAGAAAAATTATGTACAAGATTTTCAGTAATGCTGCACTGACCCAAACAATAACCAACAGTTCTAAACAAATAATAGAAATATTGGTGTGAACTAATATCTATTTTTTTTTTTAAATGAAGAAAAAATGAAGAAAAATTTAGAGCAGTTATAGCAACTAAAATGCACACTTTCCCTTGGACTGAACCTCAAATCTTTATGTCAATCAAAAAGGCCCCATAGACACAATTCTGCATGCCAGCTACCTACAGTAAACACACAGAGTTAAATATAATTCAGTATCATGGCTAAGCTATTTTATCTAAATAAATATAATATTACATATAATACTTACTCCTCTATAACCAAGCAAGCTTTATACACTATTTTTGTATTTTAAAACAGTGAGGAATTTAAGTGAGCATTCTTGAAATACCGAAAAGATTTTGCTCTCTCCAGAAACTCTATTAAGTCTATTAAGAGTGAAATAACAATAAGAGAGTGAAGATGTTTTCTGGCCACCCAGGCCTGTCTCCCATCTATCCTTTCAAAGCAACTAATGGCTACTTGATCCTTCATGCTCTGTTTGTACAACTCTGCCTCTGAATATGTGTATTCTGCAAGATGGATGAAGAGAGAGGGAGAGGGGAAAGACGAGAGAATGGCAGACGAAATGAAAAAGAGATATTCTCCAAACGATTCTGTCAAATGTCACATCAGTGCACAGCGACAAGAGAAGGGCGGGCTGTGCCATTTCAACAAGAGAGGTCACTGGATTTTCTGGGGGGAAATGGAGAGAAGTTAATATCACTCTTTACTATGGTCATGTGACTTCATCCCTCTTTTCTGATTTTCTCTTCTTACTTAATCACAGCTTTAAGGGGTGCCTGTTAAAAATTGTCCACAAATAATTGAAACTTCATTCCTTCATAATCTAGATAATTAATAAAGAAAAGAAGAAAACACAGGTGAATCTTAGAAATTAAGAACAAATCTGAATTTTTAAAACCTCACAGCTGAAACACACAAAGTCATTTACATCTACAGTATATCTATACCTATATCTTAAAAAGGTTGTGCATTAATCTTATTTAGTTTCTGTTTATCTGTTTTTAGACCGATGCAACAAAATATTCTTCTCATACAGCACAGAATAAAATGAGTGCAAACATTTTTAAAGCTCTCTGTACAGCATGTTTGTGATAGAGTAGCAACTTGCAAGAGTATGTTTTTGATATAACTAAGGAGGGGACAAGAGGCCACCCCAACCCATACACACACACACACACAAACAGAGGGCCTAACAAGCCCCTCCATCCCTCCTCCTACCCATCAGCAGGGCTGCATGCCAATAATTTCTCCTTACAATTTGAGTGGGGCTCCAGTTAAACTCAGGCACTAATGGGGTTTTTCCAGATAAGAAATTACCAGTGCTGGTCGCTCCTTTGTCTCTCCCTGGGAGCTCAACTGCTGTCGCTACGGAGAAAGGCCTCGGTTACCAAAGAAACGGAGAGTGTGCTACCCGGGTCTCCATGGTAAAGAACAGAGCATTTTGTCACAGACCTCTTTTCAAACCCTGAACAGGATTTAACAGTTTGGCCACAATCAGGACAAAATGTAGGCCTATACCATTATTTGCTACAAGAGAACCTGCCATATGCTTTCTCTATTCATGGTCCCAGACTCCACGTCATCGCAAAATCCACAGAATACAGCCGCCGGGCATGTAATGTTTAACTAGATCAGACAATGACACTAAATCAATTTGCACAAATCTAAAGAAAAAAGAAAAAAATACACCAAACCTTGCCTGTCAAAAACAGATTAAAAGTACAATAGTTAATGCACTACGTTATAACATCAATGTCAGGCTCAGGCTTTAAATACAAAAAAATAATAAAAATAGTATAGAAAAATATCACGTTCCAGTAGAGACAGCATTAGAAAAAATGCAAAGAGAAACATTTTTGATATACACATTCAATGTAAATTTCTGTAATTTAGTTAGATAATTTGCTTGTTAAATTAATTATTAATTTATTTTAAAATGAGTTGTATGATATGGGCAGGTTTTTTTTTTTTTTTTTTTTTCATTTTCAGTTACTACAGCATGTGACAATGCTCAAACTACATTTTCTACATAGTTTAAAAATGTTAAAATTGGCTAAGGAACGTTTGTTATATTTTAGCCACGCCCTAAATAACACCTGTTTGCAAAAAAAAAAAAAAAAAAATGTCTTCTGCAAAAACATTAAGCAATGCTAACTGACTGATTCTGAGTTTCTTGTAATAGCTGTATTTTAATAATGGCTTTACAAAGTGGGTCTCTTGTTTCATAGCCAGCCTGTCTGTCCCGGTCTGTTCTCCAAAAGTCACCCAATGAAGTTAAAAGACAACGGCCTTCAGACTGCCATTATGAGGATGCTAAATAAAAATAAACAAATAAACTATTCAGCTCGAATGTAGCCACAATGGTTAAAACTATTTAAGAAATAACCAATTAGATGATAAATTATGATATTAGTAGACAGCAATAGAGGGGAACGCAGAGGGGTTTGGTTTTCTCCTTCGAAGTAACACACACTTGCACTCACTCTCTATTTCTCACTTGAAAAGAGATGAGAGGTGAATGAATTAAGGTGGAGAGGCAGAAGAGGAAAGGGGGAAACTGTGAGAGGCAGCAGCTATTCTCTGAGAAAAAAACCCGGGCGCCGGTAGCCTCCATTTCACTTCAATCACGGCAAGGGAAACAGGGAAATTACAGCGCACACAAAGACACTGGCGCCGTAATTTTAGGATAGACAAACCCTGCAATAAAATTACCCAAATTACCGGCGTGTACAGAAAAGTGCAGCTCACCGCTCACCGCTAATCTTCCAGTGTCGGCAGCAGCAGCCGCTCCATCACTAGCGTCCCACCGCAAGCGCGAGCTCTTCCGCGCGCCTGTCATTTCCGCGGGCGCGCGATCACTTTTACCAGGTGCTCACTCCTGAGAGCGAGCGACTACCGATGCACCTTTCATTTATTGAGATATTGATTCATTAGCCCATTTCACACAAATTATGGGGTACAGTTGAACGGATTTAGGAGAGAAGAATAAATTGGCCATTAATAATAATAATAAAAATAAATAAATAAATGACAAAACTCAGTATTTAATATAAAACACTTGTTCACTTTGATCTGATTCAGAAGAAATATTACAAATAATTATCAGAAAGCAAATCAATTGAAATACACTGAAGTGGACCTAAAAGCAGGTTTATTTTTTATACTATTTTTCTTAGATGCATTGGAATTAGGCCTATAATAAAAATTATAAAATGTCAAAATCAGCAACGGTCTCCCAAGGAGTGAAATAAATTCGTTAGATACAATTACTGAAACACATGATTATCACCTTTACCGTTTATACAAACTGATTTTTATTATATAATTATATAATGTTATATACTTTTGAAATTATGGGATGCTTTTCTTAAAAAAAATAAAAAAATAAAACATGTTCGTTAAACTCTTTGCATGTATATTTGCCAAAGTCATTTTTCCCCTGAACTGCAGTAAAAATGCTAATTATTTTCATGTGCCATGTTGTGTTCTTCTCCTCATAATCTTCTCTCGTTGCTGCATCTAAGATATAGATCATCTGGAAACAAAGGCAGATTTTCTGCTGTTCAGTTATTGGTAAGATGGCACCACAGCTGGCGTGGGAATTCAAGCCCCAGGTCATGATTACTGTATAGATTTCAGCTCTAACCTAAAAACATCAGCCAAACTCACGCTCACTAAGTTGAAAACAGCAATCATATCAGGGTTTAATTGCATTAAACAATTAAAAGTTCTGCAACAGCCTGAAACTGTTATTGTATCCCCCATTTTTTAATCTTTATAGGACAACAACAGTCTTGATTCATTTCTAAATATATATATATATATATTTTTAAATGGTGGTACTCTAAAAATATTATGATAATTCCCTATATATATATATATATATATATATATATATATATATATATATATATATATATATATATATATATATATATATATATATATATATATATATATATATATATATATATATATATATATATATATATATATATATATATATATATATATATATATATATAATGTAGTGCAGTGGAAGGTTAATCTGTTCAAGAACAAAGAGATGTTGTGAACAGACAGAAAATAGCTGTTCTTGACCTCTTTCTTGAGCTGAACTCCATTTCTGTTGTCTTTCATTCAAACAGCCCTCAACGCTGGAGGAAAGATGAGCTGTATTCTCAAATGCTAAAATAAACCTGTCTTTACTTTTATTTGCAAAGTACTATTTAGTGGACAAGAACTGCATCAAATCTGATTGGGTGACTACGAGTATTATGATCTGATTGCAGGACAAAAAAAAAACTTTCAAGAAGAATCACTACCATTTTTCACGCTTTTCTGAATCTCGATGCACCACAACTCTGAAACAAAAAGCGACAAGATGAATACTTGCTAAGAATTTTTTCATTACATCCTCAGGAACGACACCCAAAAAACAGAACATTTAGATGACTCCTGTTTCCAGGCTTCCTGCTGTGAAGCAGGAAACGTTCCAGCTGCCCACTACCAAAGTATATGTTGAAGTTTCACTGACAGAGAGCACAAAGGCAGAAGCCACAGACACAGACCGATTTCACGGTCTCCATCACCTCCCCAGCATCTTATCCTGCTGTTCTAGCGAGTATCTGCTGGAGTCAGGCCGCCTTGATCTCTAAGCGGCTTTACGAGTGGACTTACCTCACATTTAAACAAGTGGAGTAATTTCATATAGTACTCATAGGATTGTGCTACACTCTTAAAAATAAAGGTTCAAAAAGTGAGGTTCCATAGAAGAACCACTTCTGATTCTCAAAAGAACCTTTCAGTGAACAGTTCTTAATAGAACCTTAGTGTGAAGAACATTTTACAATATAAAGAACATTTTGTGCAATAGAAAGGTTCCAATAATGTTCTTCATGAACCCATCAATGTCAATAATAAAAAATAAAATAGAAAAAGTATTTTTAAGAGTGTGCTATGGGAGTGCAAGGATTATTTGGTGAACTGTGTTCTGTATGAATGACCCTGGGAGTGTTAAAGTGCACATTATCAGCTGTAACACTGCATGATATTCCTTGCAGTAACATTTTTGTCCGTTCTGTGGTCATGGTGGGAGAACTGCACAGTAACATAATTTATAGTACGGTTAGTGTGTTGTGTGGTGTTAGCTGGGTGTGACAAAAGGGTGAGTAATTGGATTGTGTGTGTGTGTGTGTGTGTGTACTGCTCATGCTCAAGGCCTCGCTGGCTGGCTGCAGACTGGATGCATTTGTTGGGGAAGATACGGAGGAGCTGCTCTAAGAGAGCTAATCACCAGAAAGGGGAGAGACCATGACACACACTGTGATTGACACACAATGGCTCGCTCTGCTCCACTCATCTCCTCTCGCTCTTTCTAAAGAAAAGAGAGAATGAAGAGACAGGAGTGGGGGGGGGTGGAGGAGGAGGGGGAGTGGATGGGTGGAGGGTTGTAGGGAGGGGAAGGAGAAGTGAAATCAGTCCATCAAACCTGTAACTTAACCGGGGTAAAGAACGACGGGGCCGGTGTAGGTAAACACAGCCTCATTTACAGGCACGTGCACACGCTAACACACAACGCACGCTTGTAAACACTGCAAAGGGCAGGATCTGAGAGGATTATTTCCCATCAGCTGTTTAAACAGGCCCTTACACCAGCCTACTGATGGGATTGTGCTCTGATACTGTGGCAGGCAGATAATGTTCACAGTCTGACACACATGCTGCCTGTCTGATACTGTAACAGAACAGAGTGTTGCCAGAACAAACTGTGAATCCTTGCTAAATTTAGCAGCACATTCTCCAAATATAATTTTGAAGTAAGATGCACCCACAGAATTACCACAGAAACCCTTGAGTGGCATGTTGGTACAAGTGTTATAGTTTTTAAGTTTAATACTTATTATAATTTTTCAGTAATTCCATGAATTAGATGTACATTTCATCAATTATAAGACATATCTTCAAATAAATATGGACAATTAAATATGTAAATATCCATATGCTTGTATATAAGTATATACATTTATAATTATTTTACCTTTCAAATGAATGTCTTTGACTTGTCTATCATTATTTAGTTATTCAACCAAATTGTCAAAACAATTTTGAATAGAATAACTGATTTAGCATATTACATTAATTACACTATAAATATATATATAAATATTAATAAGAATGATATTCTACATTCTATAATAGTTTACCTGGGGGGATTCTTGTCCCAGATAGGAGGACATCTTACCCCAGTAGTGGGTTATTTTAATATAATTAATTTTACATTTGTGCTATGACAACTAAATTAGCAAATTATCCTATTTATGTCCCTTAAAGAGACAGTTCAGCCAAGATGAAAATACAGTCATTAATTTCTCACCCTCATGTCGTTCCAAACCCACAAGACGGTTGTTCATCTTTTTAACACAAATTAAGTTATTTTTGATGAAATCTGAGAGCTTTCTGACCCTGCATAGACAACAAAGCAACTGAAACGTTCACAGCCCACAAAGGTACTAAGGACATCATTAAAATAGTCCATGTGACATCAGTAGTTTCTGGGCCTTGAATGAGTCAGTTGTGTTGTTGTCAGGGTCAAAAAGCAAAATACATCATAAACATATATCTAAATATGTTACAATTTAAGTAGTAAAGTAGTGAATGCACATTGTTCTTTACAGAGCCATTATACCTTACAAGATGCATTGCATTTCAAAGTTTATTTTTGAGCTGCAAGCATAATCTCTGTCTATCTGGACTCATTTCTCACAGCTCCTCAAATATGACTGTTTTAAATCATATTAAAAGTATTTTGACCAAGCACTTTTTTCAAATGGGCAGGACACCTCTCATCTGAGTGCAGTTTAGCTGCGTCTCCAACTCTGTCATTTCACCATCTGCAAAGTGCATCTGTTTGCATCAGGAGGATCACAGACACATGAGAAATGATTGGATAATGATATAGAAAGGGGGGAAAATGCCTCTAGATCTCTCTCATCTTCATGGCATTGTATAGGAGAGGGAGGTAAGAGTCAATCTGACGAAGATTATAGAGGACTTGAACAGGTGCCTGTTGTCGTGCCCTATTTCAGTAATGTACTCTAATGTAGGCTCCAAAGTGACTGGGCTGAAAGGTGTCTCACCCCCTGTGATCCAAATTATGGAGCGCACTGATGAAGGCAAGAATCTAACAAAGCCCCCTGAGCTGCAGAAACACAGATATTTAGTTTAGCTGATATCATGTTTCAAAAAGTGGACACACATACATACACGCAGTCTTAGAAGAAACACTTCTGTATTTCTATTGCACTTTTACTGGTTTTATAACTGATGTAGACTTACAGATACAGTAAAAACGAGCTGCAAATACACATTTCAACCCAGCATCTTTACCTGCTGTGCATCTGAGCATTTGCTGAAGACTGGCTGTCCAGGGATAGTTACGCTTAAAATTCTGTCTTAAATTACTCACCTCCATGTTTTTCCAAAGTTCAAACCTGTACGACTTTCTTTCATCCACTGAAAACAAAAGGATGTTTACATAAACTTTTTATTAATCCATTTTTCTGTGCATTTATACCAGAGTTTTCGATATTTTTGGTCAGGTCTTGACCTTGTTGGTATTGGTACTTAGTTTTTTGTGTTCCAACTTCTCCTGTTTCTCTGTGTTGTGCTCCGTTCTTAGTTTCCAAGTTTCAGAGTTGCTCTGTATTGTTTTGTATTTTCTTTTGTTTAATAATAAATCATAATCTGCACTTGGATCAAGTTGTTGCGGGTTGTTTCTCGCATTGTGGAGATTTCGTTGAGCTCTACTGAGCCACCGTATTATAACACTTGTGTACTATTTCAAGGATTCTCTTGTCATACTATAGCTTAGTTCGACAAACAATACTAATTCGTTATTCACTTAAAATCTTACAATGGGCTGCTGAGATTATTGACACGGTAAGTTGAAATAGAGAACAGATTCAAAAATAAATTATTCAAACTCGCTTTGTGAACTGACTTAATTGATTCACGGGTTCATTTGGGGAAAGTTGTGGCCTAATGGTTAGAGTTGGACTTATAATCCAAATTCCAAAAAATTGCGAGTTCAAGTCTCAGGCTGCCAGGATTGTAGGTAGGTGAGTGAATGTACAGCGCTCTCTCCCTCCATCAATACCACGACTGAGGTGCCCCTGAACAAGTAACAGAGCCCCCAACTGCTTCCCGGACGCTGCAGCATAAATGGCTGAACTCGGTGTGTGTGCACTTTGGATGGGTTAAATGCGTACAAATTCTGAGTGTGGGTCATCATACTTGGCTATATGTCAGTTCACATTTTTTTCACTTTTTTTATGCAAAAGAAAAAGAATTCACAATTTGACTTTAAAAACTTCACGATTATATACTGTTTGTCACACATAAGTATCATACACAACACTTTTAAATATAGTGTCATTTTTATTATGTTAAGTCATTTTTATTATGTCTATTTATTTATTATTATTTTTGTCTTGTTCCAACCTTTACAACCCCAGTACTTATTCACTTGATTTTACTGAAAAGGGTGGCCAAATATTCTTCAAAAAAAAAAAAAAAAAACACCATTTTATGCTGCCCAAGTCCTTGGACACATCTACAGTTATACAGCTTGCTGGCATGACCAAATTGTACATTATTCGAAGCAGCTTACAGTGCATTTAAGTCAATTATTCTTTCAGTATGCATGTTGTCTGAATTGGGCCTTGATAGTATCATTGAGCTACAGGAGCTCTAGTACAGGTGTTCCCAAATACACCATAAAGCTGCAGGCGTACGGACACAAAAAGACAGGGCCCATCAGTAAATAACCATGATAAAATAAAGTGCTCATGGATGACCTCTGATTGCTTGCAGGTTATTTTGCTTAGGGCTGTGAGTTGTGGGGTTGCGGAGCTCCCCCTGTTGATCAGTTCCTAAAGTACAACATTTTCATGATATTTGCTAAGATAATTTTGAAAGTAAAACATATTTTCCATATGCATGGCCAAAACATTTAGGAAGCTAACAGTCTATGACAGGCTTTGGTATTAGCCAGAATCCTCACTTCATGCAAGGAAGCAAGTGAACAGTAGCCTTCATCTAGATGGAAATCCGTTTATAAAAACTTGTTCTAGAGTAAATACAGATGTCAGTCTATTTTTCTTTAAAATACCCTGAGGTCTTCTGTCCATCTTCGCTCACTCTCTCTGTCTCTTTTTTTTCACTGTGAGCTAATTAACCTGGTTGCTCTGTAGTAATGAGTTCTCTCTGGTGGCAGGCGGGCTCTGAAAGGGGAGGCGCAGGCTAGCGATCCTCTCTGGCCGTATCATCAGGACATTGTCAGTCCAAACAATGGGCTTATCTGCCTGTTTTTCGCCACCCCCCAATACCCCCCATCCACCCTTCCGATTAACAGGGAGGAACCGGGGAGACGGAGAAAAGGGCATGTCCTTGCACAGGCCCAATAAATGTCAGGGAAAAGGCCAGGGGAGCAGCCGTCCCCCATATACATTAGGTTTTAGAATAAAGCACGCAGGTCAGGATTAAGGTGGGCCAAGCCAGAGACAAAACTTGCCTTTAGATGTACTTTAGCATCCAAGAATAGAGGTTAGAAACATGGCACTGGTTTTTGCATTGGTAGATTACATTAATGCATTACGTCAGTTCCAACTTATCCACCTTATTTATAACATAAGACCGGGCTTGGACATTTTTTTATTGAACGTGCAGGGCTTCTGGTGTTATCCGCTTCTAGGTATTTTAGTTGCCACAAAATCAGTACATTATGCTGCTTGATGTTGCAAAGTTGTATTTGTTGTCATGTTATAGAAATGTGTTATTGTAATCATATACACACTGCACTTCATTATTCTTTTAGTTTTTTACCTATGGGGCTAGTCTCACACATTCACTATCAGAAAACAGTGTTTTGCAGAAAATATTTGTCATATTCACTGCTAAACATCTTCGAAAAAGAGACTTTGTGTTATTGAGATCCTTATACTTATTCTCTATGTCACGGCGGAAATGTGGTTAAGGAGTGTAATTAAGTGCTCTATAATTAATTTATGGTTACATATACTAGAAATTGAGTATAAATGGAAAAATTACAGGATTTTAAAAGTCAGTGTGTGGGAGTGTATGTGGTATGTTAAAGAGAAACAGAAAACAGCATGAAAAGCTTAGGAAATATTAGGAAATAATGTAACAGCAAAGGTAGAGAAAAACAAATGTAGTATGCCTAAATTTAAATGAAAATCAGTCTAAAAATAGCAATGTGTAATTCCTGAAATGTCCGGGATGCTCTTCTCCCGTATGACCATCTTGAATCAATTTGTGAAGAAATATTTTCAATAAGAGCCTTGAAGCAACAAGTGTCCAGAGGCCTCTCACTCCTTTTCATCTCCTCTTGCATTTCTTAGTGAGGTAAGAATGGAGTAATGGGGGGAGGGGGGTCTAGAGATCCAGAGCTCACCTCATTTCCTCCATCCATTGCATGAGTGGCCACTTAGCACTGTGTACATGAGGACCAAGCTTGGAGGAGGAGAAGGCACGGAGAATGAGAGACAGGGAGTAAATGCAGAAGAGTGGTGGAAATGAAGAAGACATCGAAGAGGCCGAGAGGATAGGTTTAAAATGCTCCATTCCCATCTTAAATTGAGGCAGATTTTAGATGCACTTTTGAGAAGCAAAAGTGTGGTTTGGAGGAAGTAGAGACAAGACTATTGGGTTTTGAGGTATTTTGATAGGCTCGGTTTAATGCTGGGAAATAAATGTGTGGTGTGGCAGGTGCAGCAGGCCACCCACAGAACAACACCACAAACAAAGATGCCTCATGCTGTGTGGATGGAGGTCTGCAAGAAACCTGCAAGTCCCATTAATTCATCTGTTCACACACACATATACACACATTACACAGCACTGCTAATAAATCCAGAGATTACCAAACCAATTACAACCACACTCCATCTAATTAGAATTTATTTAAAGCATTTTCCAATTAGGCTTTACACACTCATTTAAAAAGACCACCATGCATCAGGAACAGCTCACGGAGAAAAGAAGCTGTGAATGTATCTGAACACTTCCTCTAACTCTTCCTCAACCCCGATTCTGCCTAATAAAGGGGAAAGCACCACCTAAACTGGTTTCACAACCATGCAGCATCCTAAATCGGATAATTAACTCAAAAATGAACATCTTTCTTTGATCATTTACTCACCTTCACGTCATTCCAAGCCTGTATGACTTTCTTTCTCCAGTGGGACAAGAGAAATGTTTTGAATAACGGTACGACCTTTTAGTCTATGCAATAAAAGTCAGTGGTCAAAGCATTTCAAGCTATACATATAAGTAATCCAAAACTTGATTCACCCTCAAATCAAATCAAATCACCAATCAACTCATATGATATGAGTCTTAATGTATATAAATGCTGCAGAAAAAATAAATAAATAATGAAAAACTGTTAAAGTACATTACCATAGTGTAACACAAATCATATTTTAAATAAATAACCCAGTTTCTCCTCTTTGTTGTTCTCAGTGATGTATTTTATTTGATGTTATGTAGTTTTTAGTGTCATGTGTGTCACCCTGATGGTGTGTTGTCTTTGTGTGTATGGTGCGCACCATCTGTGTACGAGTATTGTCCAGGTCTTATGGACAAGCCACTGTCTGTGAACTCTGATTCATTATGTTGTCTTCTATTGTGCCTCCTGTATTATCATGGTGGCTATAAGTACATTTAAGTTACAAAGCATTTTGGTATTTCACATAGAATTGAATATTAACATTACATCACTTAATATATGGTTATATAAGTTGTTAAATATACAGGCATTAATATGTTATATGATTCATACCTGACACGGTAAATTGTTGGCACAGCTGTCGGTTTAAAAAAAAATTTTTTATGGCATATCACGTCAGGACACTAAGAGTAAACCATTAGAATTGTTTCGCTACTTTTACACTACTTTTATGTCCTTGAAACCCTTGAAGTGTGTGGACAAAAACAGTTTATTTTAAATATCTTCTTTTGTTTTCTGCAGAAGAAAGAAAACAATGATTTGGGACAACATGAGAGTGAGTAAATGATGACAGAACTTAAAAACTAGCATGGACTTTCCTTTAAACAGTCATAAACATCAAGTTGATGCTCCTACAAACAATATCTGAGAGTTATGCCTGCAACCAGTGGTTTCTACGTCACTGGCGACAGATGAGAAAATTGTCAATCCCAGCAGCACTCTACACTTACACCATGACAGGAATGTCAATATTCAAGACAAATCCTGTGTTTTTTCTATCAAATAAATTCCTGTCATAAAACAATACTCTCCGCGTCTCCCTCCACCCACTACGGCTGTCTCCTCCACCTTTCCCTTTCTCTCTCCTACACTCACACTCGCTTCTAACCACTCTCTCTTTCTTCACCTTTTTGAGACTGAGTCTGTCTCTGAGGGATTGCTGTTCAGCGGTTGTCAGGCTAAATTGAAAAGATGATCCACAGAGCCATGGGGTAAACACAGGAGCCTTTTGATCTGAAGAGTCCACAGTTAAATAAATAGCGAAGTGAGCGCTCCGTGCTACACAGCCCCTCCGGGCTTCATTAGTCTCCAATTACAGGTTCATTCATCTGTGAAATGCAGAAATGCAACAGCTGTATAAACCGCTTATGGAGCGCCAATTTGCTTGCTATCCACAACACTGATGTTATCAGGCCCTAATATGGCACAGTATTTATCATTACATAATGTTAGAGGGCTTGTCTACAATAATTCTGATAATTAACTCCAGGTCTGGCTGTATCTCTGCCCATGTTTTGGTGCTTCAGGATTCAGTCTGCAGATTTAGACTGCGAATATGTTGCACAAAGCTACAGATATATTTAAAATGATCAATCAGCTGATCAGATTTGTACAAAATAAAAGAGGCTTTTAAAAGAATATGAAATTAATAAAGAAATAGAGGCATGAAAGCAAAGTATCTGTGAGGAAATGTCGAATACGAGTGGAGAAAAAGAGAAAACACGAAGCGATGGGGGAAGGGACTGCACACCGCAGAACCGGCCTTCTTCCTTACTCTGACAACCATAAGTGGAATTCTGATTGTTCTGCTCAAAAATATACCCACACAAACACACACACACACACAAACACACACACACACACACACACACACACACACAGACACACAGTGCATCCCTTCGGACTGAGGTACAATAGCTGTGTGAAAGTCATCAGCCCCCTCCCTTTAAAGCGTCCCCCCACCTCCCCTCTGGAGTCTGTTTCATCATTTTAATTAATTTCTAATCAGGCGACAGTAAACTAATCAAGGTCTGCGTGAAAACAGGGGTGGCTGTTTTTGACTGAGGAGCCACTGCAGAGTCTTGACTCTGGCTGCATACTGAGCACTGCAGCCGTATCATACGAGACACATTCTCGACTCCAGGACTGAGGATTTAACGGGTGCTCCGGGATCTCAAATTCCAGATTAGCAATTAAATCTGCCAAAAATGTAAATGCTAAATCTGCAATTTTGTAACAATTGTGCAATATAAACCTGAAATATAAAATCATGTAAAATAATTTAAATAAGAATTAAAAACAATAGTGTTCGTTTACATGAACACAAAATAAACAGAATTAAAATCAACTGCAAATTGGTGATTCAATCTTTTTACTAGCCTAAATAAATATGCTTAAAAAAGTTAACTTTTCAGAACATTTGCTCACCTGCAGTTGCACATTGTATATTTGTTTTTAACTGTTAGTTTTAAAATTGTGCACACTTTTCTTTTTCATATCCATATTTAAATGTACATAGAATGTTGTTTACATGTTGACATACCATTTTCAGTTAAGATGCTGCTAAACACTGTGTGTCATTCTTAGTGTTTGTCTATTGATGTGACTTAATGATCAACTCAAATTTTATGTTCAACACTACCAATACTCAATACTCAACACAGTTACACTATATATATATATATATATATATAATGTTCTTTTCTTGTTTTTCTTTCACTTCCTTAATTCTATTTTTATTATTATTAGCTTATTATTAACTTTTTGGTAACACTTTACAGTACAATTATGTGCCATTAGTTGTATTAACTAATATTAAAGATCAGTACTTTTTTACAGTATTTATTATTCTTTGTCAACTTTAATTAATAAAAATACAACTATCAATTGTTAGTTCATGCTAGATTGTGTCTATTAATTAATAATTGTAAAATGTAATTAATGTTTAGTTACTGTTCGTTTTATGTTCAGGAACTAATGTTAAAAAAATGCAACCTCAATGTAAAGAATTTTTTTGAACTGATTTATGTGTTACATTAATATTTGTGATTCTAAAAAGGTTTTATCTGGAGCTTGCACAAACAACATTCCGTTGCCCTCAATCATGTTTTATATTTATGCATTTTATAAATAAACTTTTAATATAATAGAAACACTTCACTGACTTGACTCGACTTATTTCACTTTCACCACATTTGTTCACTGTTAAAATGTTCTCATTTGTTGTACACAGTGTGGTGGCTGAAGTAAAAAACGGAGGCTCTAATTTTTCTCCTGTCCTCTCGCTGATTTGGAAAATTTTGAGTGTTGAGGACAACTTTAAAAAAAGACCTGATTATATGCCAGGAAAAACGAGCAACATGACAAGTGGAGAGGACCCACTTGCTAACAGCCAACCTGAGGGAGGGGGAGAGTGGATTAAACATGGAAATCTCTAATCTCTCTCAGGCCTGTAGGATTATTCTGCTCTCTCTCAGTGTGAGCGGACATATTTACCCATGGTGAGTATATTTAGACTCTAAATTCCCCTGCTGCCTCTTCTACCCACTGGCTGGCACTGGGA
This sequence comes from Carassius auratus, assembly GCF_003368295.1. Classification (NCBI taxonomy): domain Eukaryota; kingdom Metazoa; phylum Chordata; class Actinopteri; order Cypriniformes; family Cyprinidae; genus Carassius; species Carassius auratus. The sequence continues at coordinate 17,047 of NW_020523900.1, read as the reverse complement.
GAAGCAGGGGAAGGACGCCAAGCATGGGATAATAATACAGGGAGAGAGAGACAGAGAGGCAGGGAGAGAGAGAGAGAGAGAGAGAGAGAGCGCGCGTTCCCCCTCCAGCAGAAAGCAGAGGGAGAGGATTAGGCCTCTCATCTCTCGGTGCATCATCCGCTCCCTCCACTGATGGTGTTTTGTGATATCCAGCAGCACAGAGGGATGATCCCATTACACGCCAATGAACAGTCCGACCAATACACAACCACAGCAACCACATTACACAATTACAGCACGCTGCTCGCCAATGCCCCGCCACTCTATGCCAATAAATACTGCTGGACTAACACATTATCCAATAAACAACCCCTCCGGTCAACAATTACAGTATGCTTATGAAGTATACACCAAAGGTCAAGTAATACCCTTACAGTACGAGGGGCTTTCTATTTTGACATTATTTTGCAGAAAGAAAACATCTCAAAAGACAATCATGCACCTATATTGGGTTTAAACAGCCTTAAATATTTCATTTATTTCATTTCATTGCACTGCACTATTTGGCTCTGAAATGGCACTGAGATTTCCATTGGCTTTTGGAAGAATAAGCTCTGCAACTAATAAAAGTTTATGATTCTTACATGTTTTGTTCATCATAATAACCTCCCCAAATGAACAGGTTTTGATTAATTTTGAAGCCTTGAATACAGTCACCCAGAGGTAAAAAGCTAAACATAGGCTATCAGAGAACTACACCATGATGCCAACGTCACAACTATTAGGCTTATGATAACTCATTCAGTCTTTATTTAAAAACATTTTAACTCAAAATGAAAATAGTTAGAGAAAATTAGATTAGTTTGCAATAGAATGATTATGAACACAAACTGTAAAAGTGGACTATATAGCAGATAAATGTACCTGTTCAGCGTAACATGTAATCCCATTTAGCCACATGTTAGCATCTACCTTTTTTTTAGACAAAGTATTACTAATGTATTGTATGTCATGGGATAAATTGTGTAAATATATTGAGCTTTTGTTAGCCACAGACCTTATTTCAGGCATTTAACCAAAACACATTAAAAAGAAAATCAAAAACCTTTGTCTGGGTTTTGACCTACAAAAATATGTCTTCCCTGCAGCACTCAACAAAGTCACTTAACATCTAAACCAGAAGCATTACAGTGGCATTCTTGGGTCTAACGCTAATGAGCTCGTCGGCTGAATTACTACTATTATTAATTGACACACACTGTGCTGAATTGTTTACAGCTACAAGTCATCATACAAATAAAATAAACCAGTATGCTCGCCATTTAAGGTACAAATGTGATTGTTTACAGAACTGTTGATGAAAAAAAGTTTAAAGGAGGATGTGGGTTTCTAGAAGGACAGAGATGAAGTAAATGTGGGTGGAGAGGAGGAGGAGGAGACATTAAACATCATTACCGCCGCACCTGTCTCGTCTAACAGGTGAAACTTTACCTCGGCTCCTCTACCTGTCTCAGATACACCCTCGGGTGACTGTTGACCTTACACGTGAACTTGAGAGGCATCACATAACAGCTTTCAATTCATCTTCTATAGATGAAAGGCCAGTGGCTGGTAAGGGTGTCCGACTTTGATCTATGAGACAGAGTGACTGAATGACAGCTCCAATGGTCATTAGGGGACTAAAACTTGGGAAAAGCAAAGAACAGGTCATGTGTCTGGTCCACGGCCTTATTTCCAGTTCATAGTGCACAAGAACCAGGAGCAAAACAATCACACTTTTCATTATTAACCTCTTCAGTCTCATAATGGAAAACTTACAATTACTAGCAATTACAGCAACATTTTGTAATTCTAAATAAATGCAAAAAAATAAAATTTATGTTACAAGATAAAAAAGTGAGCAGAATCTATCTAATCCATCTAATACGACTACTGTTGTTGTTCATGTATTGATTTTTATTGTTGTATTTCACCTGTTTTACCTTAATTTATCCTTTGCGTTTGAGGTTTTGTTACTCACCAAACTTTAAGAGCACTTTGGGTCAACTTCTGTTAATAAATAACTTATGTTGTATAAATAAATTTGTATTTATAAACTTTGACTTGACTGAATATCATATTTTCACAAAGAAAAAAAAACATTAGAATTCATAACCCTAACATTCAAACAAACAGGGATTAGGGGTGTTATATATGGGATCATAAAAAACAGACTCAAAAAATAAATAAATAATAATAATTAGTGTCAGAATTAAGGACACAAAATTCTGACCTATAATTTTGTGTCTTGTCGCGGAGTCAAAAATTCATATTGGTCCTGTATTTTGGACGCTTGGATGAGCTGATTGATTATTCACTTCATGTTTCGTCTCTCAGCTCTGATGATGACAGTCCTGTAATTCGGCAGCCTTGAATCAACTCTCATCCTAAAAATGCCAAAGAAGCCCGAGATCTGAATTTAGTAATCAATGACTGAAGGTGATGAAGACGTGAATCAGACCGAATGAATAAAACAAGTGCTTGTGTGAGCGCCGCTGCTTCTTAAGGTAAGGAATGTAGGTTGTGAGCGTGTGTTCGAGGGAGTTGAAGAGGAGAAGGGGGCATCTTGTAACCAACATGCGGGGGCAGGAGCTGCACACCCCTAATCATGCCTCCAGCACTGCAGAGAGGAGGAGGGAGGCTGAAAGACAGGAATATGGGAAACAGACCAAGGAAATCCTGTTCTTAAGACTGGCAAGCGTAGAATCGGCATTGGAGTCTAAAAAAAAATTTAAAATGAGGGGATTTGGGATCTTACCAAGACACTAAACCCAGGAGGAACGGTGTTTGTTCAATTTTTCCTTTATTCTTTAAGTCACTTCCCTTTTGCTCTGAGAGGGGCCTGTAGGGCCCTGTGTGTGCTACAAAGGTGAGCATGTTTCAGACTGCGCTCAGAGGACACTGCAAAGAGCCACAGGAAACAGCACTCAAACGATTTTACAGTCTGAGTCCAAAGAAAGCACATCTCAAAGAACAGTCATGCATCTATTCAGGATCAAACAGCCTTAATTATTTTTCATATTCACAGTAACAGGCCCAACAATACCCCTGCCACTAAATATATCATTTCCTCAGGCAAAGATTACATGTTGCTTTAGCTGAGGTATCGAATTACCTAATAAAGACAGAACGAAAACCAGCTACTCATATGCTCAAATGAGCAAACAAATTAATTAAGAGTTTGCTATGCGATGGTGGTGGTGGTGGGGGGGGGGTTGTTAATGGCTGAGTCACTCTTGCATGATAGCACAACATAATTGCAGATTATTGCATCATAAATTTCTTGTTTTCATATAAGCCATTTGAGGTGGCACCATGAGGTTTTGGCAACACTTCAGTAAAAACACATTGGTATAATGTTTAAATAGTTACACTAAATCGTGTAAACAAAATCTGACAAACTCTATCCTCTTAATAATTCACCTACACAAACCCAACATCTGGAAAGAGATGATTTATTATCTGAGGGACTCGGCCATGAGGTTTCATGGAGCTCTGCGCTCGTTCACCCAAAACAAAGCACTATTTGGATCAGATTCATCCATATGTGCTTTTCTATCAACTGAGAGAAATTAATTAGACAGCACTTGCTTTTCTGACTAACTCTGCGCAAATCTCTAGTGAATTTCTATAGTAGCATTAAAACAGCAGAAGAGGCAAAAAAGTCTATTCAAGTGTTAGATTTCGCATTTTCATTTTCTGCTTTAGGATGAGCATTGTATTAATATTTTATTGTTTTGCCTGCATTCAGATACTGCAAAGTCATTGTGCCATTTACCCCCATAATGCGTCTATGCTTTAATTAAGGTCCTCTTTAAAAGAGGAAATTTTCAATTAAGTTTGAAGATAATTCATTTCTCATCTACACACTGATACAATAGAAATAGGAATATTTTTTGTATGTTTAGTATCTCTTGTTTGTATTAACAAAAAGCCTAAGGTTGCCCTTTTGTGGTTTATGGGGATTAATAGAAATCTAATTTATGCTTCATTTAAAAACCAAAGTTGCCTAAGATAGTAAAAATGGATAGGAATTAGTCAATTTTGGCAAACAGTAATAGTACAGAGCTTTAAAATAAATCTGGTATCTTATGAGAAATGTTTGATTTCATATTGAAAGCACAGTATGTGAAATGACTACGGTATATTTTTTATAAAAATATAAAAAATACAAAAGTTATTTTCACTGTCTTTTTTGTCAATACAATGAAAGCTAATGGGGCCTTCTTTCTGTAGAAGAAAGGAAGTCCTACAGGTTTAGAAAGACATGAGGGTGAATAAATGATGTTAAAAATGTCCTTTTTGGGTGAACTATCCCTTTAGGTCGAGGAGAGGCAACTGATGTAATAAGCTATCGTATTTGTGATAAAGGATAGGCTAAAACAAACCAGATTCACAACAGGGTAAACATTAAATAAAATTTAAGGAGTCAAAGGCACAATGCACAACTGCTGGAGAGAGTGAGTTGAGCTCCAGAGTCCTGTTGTAAATATGAAGGCACAGTCATCATGGAGGATTACAACATTGTTTTTGTTTGGGTATAATTGTTGCATCACCAACAATGCTTGCCAGTTACAGTAATACCATGAATAAAAATGAAAATAACTGGAGCTCATTGTCATCTTTTCGTCTTAATATCTCTGTGCAGTCCAGGATAAGTCGGTGCAGTGATATATATGTCACGCTAGAGTGGATAAATTAGAATTGACACTAATAGCTTAGTAAAAACATGCACAGACTGTAAGCATCGGGTATTTCAGATCAATCCCAGCATGCCCCTGATCCGCCTTTTGAGGTGAAGGCCTGGGAGGTTGACACCGCTTCTCCTGTGATGCAATGGGGCCGAGAGATATCACAGCTCCAAGCCACCTGTCAATCATCCATCCACCTCCCCGCAGACTCCCCACCCACCAAAGCCAAATTGCAGCTGGGCGTGCGTGTGCGAACGTGTCGGGGGGCTCGAGGGACGGCACACAAAAGAGCGAAGAGCTGACCAGCGCTCAGGTGAAATTGAATTGGAAATCTTCCACGGCTCGTTAGCATAAGAAAGGAGCGTGTGGCTTTAGACAAAGACTCCTCTTCTCATGCAGAAAATCAATCTCTCCTGGGGCCCGGTTATTGTTCATCTCCGCAGTACAGGTGTCCCTTCAATGGTCCTTAATCAAAAGTGTCAAAACAAAGTTAGGAGTTATCTCCCTGGCACTGTCTGTTGGACTGCGTGCATGTGCTCGTGCACTGCCATGTGCTGAGGAAGGATGCGTGACTGCAACTATGGCTGACGTGAATAAAGGGACATATTCAGAAATCTATCATGATACTTATTGACATTTACCTCACTGTGCTTTCTAGGGCTGACACAATAATTGGTTTCCAGGATGGAGAGAAACAGAAGTATCCTTATGCCCAATAAATGTCCCTCAGAAAGCGTCACTTCTCTGTTGAACCCCGCCACTGGGGCCATGGCAGCCCGTATGTGTTTTTCTCTTAGAAGGGACACCAAGAATTGGCTGAGTGTATTGAGGCTGTAACACAATAAAAGGGGAATGGAGAGCAGTGGCCCCCAGGTCTGTTTGCAAAGCGCAGATTAAATAAACAGAAATGAAATACATCAACCTTCTTTCTGAAACCGAGCCAATGTCCGCCGTCGTGTGATGGCAACATCCATCCAAAAGACCTTCAGCACACGCATTAGCTGATCTGAATTAAAAAAATTAGGGAGCTGAAACCGACATGTGACGTGTTTCTGACCCGTGATGTTTAATGCAGGAGATTAAACCTTTTAATTATGGCGTCTGCAATAGGACATCCTCATCTTGAGCATCTCAAGAACTGCTGGAGTTAAATCTCCCATGAGCCCACCCTTCCAAAACCCATCCCCTTCTGGTCAGCTCCCCTGGGCATGCAAACATTGGGTTGATTAAAAATCACTTAATAGAAGAGAAAAAATAAAGCTGTCTCATCAGCTTGACGGTTCCACAGAGACTCATGGGACATCGGCCCTGAGTAACACAGTGCTATATAAGAATTCAGCACATATGGCACTTAAGAGATGATTAGATGGACATCTTTCTGTCAATGCTCTGGTGGTTACACTTTCTATTTCTTTCTCTGCTCTACAAGCTATAACTTCAAGTTTAAAGTAAAATCCACCTTCACATCGTTCCAATTCTGTATGGCTTCTTTCTTCTGTGGAACACAAAAGAAGAGATTTTAGCAACAGTTTTGTTGACCACTGACTTCCATTTCTCAGAATATATTATTTTATGTCCCACACAAGAAAGAAAGTCTTTGGAACAAAAAAGATGAAAAGATCACAGAATTTTCATTTTTTGGGTAAGCTATCCCTTTAAATGCTATGTGGTTCCTCTCATTCTTAACCAGCTGATATGATGAAAATGAATGAAAAGGGTGCTAACTGACGTCTCATAAATAAATGGGTCATTTTGGGCTCATTTGCATTAAGGATGGATAACAAATGTTCTAGCTTTGTGACAAGTGTGTCAGCCTGTGATGGCGTAAACAGGCGAAGGTGGAGCCATGCAGCTGGGAATGACAGGACAAACATGATTTCACTAAAGTCCTTCAATCCATCATTACCAGATGATGGATCTCCCCTAATATTCATCAACACCCAACATGCAGTTAGCGCAAAGACTCCCCATTAAAAACATACACTTTAACAATGGCAAAAGCATTTTATTATTATTATTGCGATAATAATAAAAAAATGTATAAATGATTGTATAAAATAAAATAGTATAAAAATAGTAAACTACAAATAAACAAATGGGGGAAACGTACCTTAATACCCAAAGACACCCTTATGAGAGACCCAATAATAATAATGATTTGTTGCTGTTACAATTAGCATTTTCATATTTTCTAAAGTAAATTTTTAAGGGGTTTTAATAACATCCAATGATACTCATATAAGTTAAGCACATTAACATAACCACTATGCCACTCTACTCACTCCCATGTAAGGGGTCACTGACGAAATGCTGGAGAGCAGGGCAAGTGACAAATACGTTTCTCCTACACAAATAAATGTGTGAGCAGCAGCACAAGGATCACTTCTGAACAAAAAAATTGGAAGTCAGCATTAAGAGCAGTAATGTGAACATAGCCTTACTGCGCCCAAGACATCTGACGTGAGACTCAGGGGGACACTTCCCGACAAAAAAGGGATCAAGGGGGCATGACAAAAACAGAGCCGCCAGTAATCCCTCTGGCAGCTATATTGGATCAACCCTAATCTGTCTGAAGATGAAGAGTCTACAGTACCTCAGAAGGATTACATCTAAAAAAGCCTCTCTATGTTACCTTCACCCTCTGACTCCAAAGCCTCAAGGGCTCCGTCTCGGCCTTCTCTAAGTGAAAATGACCCTAGTCTAATGGACACACACTGTCAAACCAGCGGCTGTGAGCTCTGGCAGCACACTAAAGAAGCTGATTTCTTTGTACACATCAGAGTATACCGGTATTATGCGTTTGAACTGCTTTCCATTCTTGATGTCATAACTCTCACCTATGATTGGTGGCTTATTGAAAGACACTGAAATAAAAACAAAACAAAAAATTATTCAAGAGATTTTTATATTTGCTAAGAAAACTAGAGTAGAAATATTAATTTTAAAGGCTGCAATGAACATCTTATGCAAAAAGATTTTTAGTTTGGAAAGTCTACTCTACTTGACAAAAGTCTGCAGATTTTGGGCATTCTAAGTTGAGTTTTCACAGAAATCTACACAATCTGTCAACTGTCTGAATTATTTCATCCAGTCAGAATAAATCAAACATGTTTGATACTTTGTGCCAATTTTCAAACACAATATTTTCAGTTGTCACGCTTCTTCAAGCATTTAAGGGTGCATGATTCTGTTTGAGTTTGTTGTGTTCAGAATGACTAGTGTAGTCATTTAGTGTATGAGGCCTAGTTTTTCTCTGTTATTATTTATAAAGTCGACAAGTGTTTTGAAATTTGTTTAAATGTTAAAGTCATGCAGTCTATCCTTAAAATGTAACCATGGCAATCTGGAGTGAAAAGCTATGGGATGGGCATATTGACACTTGCTAGACACATCAAAAAAATTATCACATCCCATAACTCCAACATAGCAGAAGAACTATTAAAAAATTCCAATGTCAAAGTTGCAAAGCCTCATAAAGACAATCAACAAACCACATGAGGTTAGTGAGTAGGAGCACAAACACTTTTCAAAGAGGGTGATGAAGAAAGAAGGGTGAAACACATTTGACTTGATTATTCCCATGTCAGAATGACACTGGAAATGACAACTTCACTGGCTGACACTGAGAGATGGACAGCTCTGACGGCACCACAACAGTCAACAGCCGATGAGTTCACCCTCTCCTTTAAAACCAACGTGACTGACAGGAAACACACAGCGATGTTGTTCAATTCACTGAGCTCACAATAGAGCATGAACAATGGAAAGAAAACAATGAGGACAAAATTGCCAGAAAACAACTCTAATGTACTGTAGAAACCAAGGTAAAAGACAGACATGAGGTTTACTATATGTAGTAAAGAAGATGCTTTCAATTGTAGATCCGTGGCAAACCAGAATCTTAAATAACGGTCATTAATAGTTCACTGAACCGCAAACATCCTGTATTTCTAAGGATGGGGCAGCAAGGTGCTCGGTTCAAACTCTGTGCCGGTCAAGGTGAAACTGTTCCTCATGAGGCAATGTGTGTTGAGATGAAGGGAGAGATACTGCATGCTATTGAAAAACAAGGAGAAAGAGAAAGCAATCAGGGACCAGATGAGTGTGCACCGTGACAGGATCTCCCCAGGGTCAGGAAACAATGTCACCTCCCACACAAAAACACTCTTGGGGTCGGCAGAAAATACACCAGGCTGGCCAACATGTTGTCTGACCGAAAATACAAGATGATGGTGAGAGAAAGTAAGTGGCAGTTCTACACATTAGAAAAAGGGAACAGGAATGATGTACAGAAATGAGCAAAGCATCATGTGGCGTATGAAAACACCAGATTTACATGAATTGCCATGCTGGTTTATGGATCAAATGAGTGTCCACAATAATAATAAATGGAAATGTTATGAAAATCAGGTAAGAAATGTTCCATTCTAACATACATAATACATATATATGTGTGTGTGTGCATGTGTGTGTGCATATACAATATATACACACAAGCATACACACATATATATTTCAGATTTTATAACCCCCAATATATATGGAAATGAGATTTAATTTAAAAATAAAATAAAGAAATTGCTCACTTGCTCATCATAGAAGATGTATAAAGTTGTGGCAGTGTTTTATGCTGTTTTGAATACATTAATATAAGCATTCAAAAAAGTGAGCATGATGCTATTGGCTCCTTTTGCTAAAAGTGTGGACTAAAAAAAGCATGGCTGACCAAGATGGTCTAGAGAAGTCATTTTGGCAGAGCTAAAGTCTGAGAGGACTGAAGGAAATGAAGATGATGGAAATGAATAGGTGGGATGGAGAGGGCAGAGAAAATGAACTTCGGAGACGGAGAGAAAGAGAGACAGGTGTACTGCGGAGAATAAAATGACATAATGATGGAGCCACAGAGTGATGCAGGGAAACGCTAGATAAAAAAGAGAGTGAAAGGAGAAAGAGTGATGGGTAGAAAGCTGATTTACATTAAGATGGGCATGACTGTAAATGAGAGGCTCCTCTAGGGATTGTGACTAATTAAAGTGTCCTCTTTTAAAGGGACCGAGATCAGACTGACAGGCAGCTGTTGGGAAATGCTCAGTGTCAGTGGAAACATCCCATTATGCATTGCTTTCACAGACCATCCAACCCAATCCCTAATTACAGTCTGGCCCAGTCAATGTCACTTAGATTCACAAGTGCCAGCACTAATGTGCCATACACACATATATTTATACATATAAAAACGCAAACATATATATACTCTACATGTGCACTCAGACCCTTGTCACTCAACTAGTGGGAAATCAATTTAAAAATGACCACAGCTACACAAACACACACCAGCATACAAACACAGGGTTGTTATGATACGTTATGGTTCTTCATCTCTTTCTGTTGACCTCGAGTGGAGCGGGTTCAAAAGGACCCACACACAATCTCGCACAATCTAGAAAAGCTGAAACTAGAGGGGAATTGAATCACCTCTGAGCTGACCCAACCACGGTGACCTCCAGCTCTGTGTGCCCTCTGGCGTTTCAGGGCATCCAATCCTGACCCCTCGTCATCACCTCACTTGCTCCCCTGTCTGGTCTGTGCCTGAATCTCCATAAGATCCTGTCAGATCCCATTTAATACACCACAGCGCTGATGAACCATCTCTAGCAGCTTCCTAAATGCTCAAATAGGCAGAAAACGTCCCACCTCTTGGGCCACACACTGAAAGGTCATTACGTGTAGTTATATTGTCTTTCATCTAAAAACATGCTCTCATACACGCACATACACCCCCTCTTAGTATGCAGCCAACAACATTATTTTCATCTGCATGCCAACGCAACAATCAATATGCATGAGAGGACTTTTTGATCAGCATGCTGGATAATAATTCACACAGCCCATGTCGACCTTCACAGTATCAAGCACATATGTTTTTTAGTCAGATACTGTTACAAACATATCAGATTACACACATATGGAACTATGAATATTCAAAAGGCTTTAAGAGAGGTTTACCTTATATAGCATACAGTATGAATAGATTTGCATAATGCAGTTTCATTTCAACATTTGCATGGGAAGGGAAATGGAATCCATATACATTATGTATTATATGTGTGTGTGTGTGTGTGTGTGTGTCTATATATATATATATATATATATATATATATATATATATATATATATATATATATATATATATATATGTTTTAGATGACATAACAGTGACTAAGAAAAAGTAATATTCAGTTTCAATACTTGTGAAATAATGTTGATATATAGCATGATGTTGATTGGTGCAAAAATAATTTGATTTTGTCCCTCGTTTTCTTAATAAAATAACAGAAGTGAATGGGAAAATTTTCTGGAGAATTTAAACAAATAAATGTGAAGCTTATAACTTTACATAAGCACTACATCCATTCTTCTGTTATGCAAGCTCATTTTATGGTTGTTTTAAGGTTTTAAGCAATGGGTTGCCACGTCAAAAAAACAGTAGAATGTAATACTGATTTTGCAATGTAGGCCAAGTTATTTATTATTTTTTTAAGAAAATGAGAGATGTAAAAGTTAGGTGGTGGATTGAGCGTAACTTCGAACATTCATCTAACAGTCAATTACCAAAACCTTAGAAATAGAAGCCCCCCTCCAAAAAAAATATTTTGTCCCACCATGGACCCTTTCGGAGCTACTCGCAACTCTCCAAGCGACCGAAAGCTGCCTCTGTACTCACATGCTTGCCTTTAATAATCCGAATGAATTGTAGGCTGGTAATAAAACGGGATAGGTGCAATACAGGGAGATACAGTCGCCTCGCGGGTCAGAGCGCTAATATGTTTTCTGCGCTGCTCTACATATTCAACAAACCTCATAAAATGAAAGAGAGATGGAAGATAAAGGGCCGAGCACAGGCAGTTCAGCATTCATCCTGTCATTAACGCCGGCGCCTTTGAATGCGAGCTTTCGCGCAGAAAGACGGATCCTCTCGAAAAATCCGGCAAAAACTAATTCCATTAAAAAAACAATTACAGAATTGAATCCATGTCCCGCTCTGAGGTCATAACTGAAGCTCACCTCTCCATGGTTACTGTTTGTCTGCGCGTTGAGGTAATTATGGGCTGTTTAGGCGAGACCCCGGTGTTTGTGTAGCAGGCCTCAGTCTCAGCATCTGCATGTTACCACGGCTACCCCTGCGGCTTTGTCTCACCATGACCTGTATAATGAGTGTCACATTAGCAACACAACAAATCAAAACCCACAGCTGTCAGCCATATTGTGTCATCCTCTTTTAATTAATATGATAAGTAATGCTTATTAGACGAGTCTGCTTCTTTATCGCTTTTCAATTTGCGCAAATTTAGGCAAGGCTCGAAAAAAAAAGGGGAAGCAGGGCTTTAGGAGAAAGAGCGTCAATACGCGCTGATGTTTTACACCATCCATTACGCTCCACAAACACGCGAGTAACGCCAGCATGAGCGCTCATTCAGAGCCATCTCTCAATGAAAACTTCCCATTTCCTGCAAATTGGGAATTCTTGTTTTTCATGCGGCAGGAAAAGTTGCTGGAGCTAATCGCGCCTCATTTTTCTGGATGACATCCTGATGTCTTTGAGGAGACGGAAACGTAATCACTGGCCTGTGTCACCTCCACGCTGACACCCAAACCTTTGCTCCTCGAAAAGGAGTGGAGAGCAAGCCCCAGCTGACAGCGGCACGTGAGCTCATGAGAGACTGTGAATAAGAGAGCTGCTAATCAAAGGAACATTCACTTGGTTTCCTGCACCACAGCTCATTCCCGATACGGCCTTAATTGGCCTATTCTTCAGTAGGCTAAATAAGATGAGTTTGCATCCCACTTCAGCAACTGGCAAAATCACTCACATCCCTGTCTCACCCGTAGACAACACCCCACGCGCGCACATCCAAACAAACACGCGCTGACTGGCTTTTTCACAGAGAAAGTTGCTTGCCTGGAGGGAAAGATGGGAAAAATGAGAGAGAAAATAAAGTGTATATTTACTTTGGGGGTCGAACTTAATTTGATTAGCATTCAAAAACTGAGGGCCGCTGGATATGGCAAGGTTTGCGCAAACAATAGAGAGAAAATGTAATCTAAGGTAAGGACGAAATTAAGTGAAATTAAGGCCCCCTTGAAATTAGATTTCAGTTGGCTATGGCTTTGAATATATTCCCTAATGGAGTCAATTGTAAATTATCTTCCAGACCAAATGCACAGCTAAAGCACCACCTACAAACAGAAATGAGAACTGCACAACTGCACATCATCTTATCATCTGCATTTCCTTTCTTTCCTTACTACTTCCAGCAATCCCCATGTTCCAATTAGTGCACTTGCAGCTTTATTCGATCACTGACACACTCCTTACACATTTAGATTGTCCTGATCTATTAATTTATTCAAAAATGCATCAAAATGCAACCCATACAATGACTTAAATATCCTGTTCTATTATAAGCTTGTTTTAATTTTTAGTTATTTTATATTATTAGGGGCCATAAAATGAAGAAAAATTCAAAACCATCTCAATAATGAAAAATAATAATTAAAAAATATTAGTTCCCACTTTATATAAAGTGGCCTTAACTACTATGTACTTACAGTACATAAAAAAGTAAAAAGGTGCAATGTTCTTCCTAGTATTGTATTGTAAAGCACTTTTGCTACTGTTGAAGTGGGATGTGGGTAAGGTTAGTGACAGCTTTGGTGGTATGGGTAGGTTTAAGGTGTAAGGTGGTTCAACATTAATATATATGTAACTATAAAATGTAATTAAAGAAACTAATCACAGATGTAATTATGAGTGCAATGTAAATGCATGTATGTACACAATTACGGCATTGTATCAAATGATTTATTTTGAATGTAAGTACATTGTATTTAAGGCCACTTAATATATAGTGGGACCGAATATTTTTTTTTTTAAAGAAAACTTTATGAAATAGTTCACATCATCTTTTGTTATTATTTCTTAATAAATAAAATATTTGACTGTGTCTAGCTCAGTACATGTCTTACAATATCAGACACTTTGACCTATCACTTTTTTATGACCAGGAAAAGTTAAGTCAGGTTTAAAATGTGACATGGTGCAACTACTAAAAAGCTAAATGATACTTATGAATAAATAATTTGGGATACTTCATTATTAAGATGTGCACACTCCATGTATTCATTGTGTAAGGAAAATGCATTAGTATTATATACTACTTAATAGTCAGTGAAACTCTTCCTGAAAACATTATAGAGGTTTTTCAAAACCAACATAAACACAGAAAAATACATTTCTGAGCAGCCTTTTAAATGACATATTCTTTTTCTTTATCTGGACACTGTCATTATGTGCCATTGACCCTTTGACCAAAACAATCTGGTTTAAGACTGACTCAAAAGTTCTCCAACTTCTTCAACCAAATAAAGCCATTTAGCTTAAAGTGAGCGAAACGTCCAAGCCATCAATTAAACTCCATGTTGTTTAACCAGTTTTGAGATAAACAAATAAATGAAGTGAAAGTCACCGAATCCTGTAAATTGCACTGTCTGTGCTGCAGTGACAGAAATGTAAGTGTCACTCAATTTAAGAGAACAGCACTTGTGTCGAAATAGACGCCATTACGGGCCTCTCCATGTAGCACCATTGACTCAAAGCGTCCTCTCTGACAGGTTTGTGTGTGCGTGTGTGTGTGGATGTGTGTGTTCGCTCTGACAGGTAAAGTGATGGCAGCGCACACCTCCCCTCTCACTGTCAACAACCCTCAGTATTCAAGAGCACACTAAACACCATTACAGATAAAACACACGTAAATATTAGTGCAGTGTGTGTGAGTATATGTGGGGTGCCCAGCGCACAGAGCCGAAACAAAAACCTGGCAGACTGTAGGTGCACACAAGTAAAAGCCCTCTGTTAAATGTCATACTGAGCTTCCTTAAGCAGGTCAGTGTCAAACTCTGTAGCAGAGCTTCAGTGGAAGTTATGTATGTTGACATAGTGATATTATTCCAAATAAGATAGCTTTACCTTAACATGTTATGAACAATTTTGGAACCATTTTTCCATCTATTTCCTCTGCTTTCTGATATAGGGCTTTCTCCATTTTTACTCTCATACGCCATAAGGCAAGTGGTGAAAATTATTAAATAACTTTTAAAATGTATAAATCACATTTGTATTAAAACATACCCTTTCAGATTTGCTGAAAGATCTCTAATTTCATAAGAGGAAAGAAAATATTACAGCATATTGAGAAAAAAAAGCAAAGGACATCCAGGTTGACCATCTGTAAAACTTACCTAATGATCAGATTGTGAACTCCAGCTGATTTCAAAATGCTTAATTGACTGTACTTTGAACGCCGGAATTCAGTGTTTCCGTGTGAATGAACAGAAGACAGATTTTAGTAAGAAAGACACTTACACTGGTGTCAGACTGCTGTTATATTTTCTAGCATGAATAACAAAGCAGAAGCAGGTTTTAGGAAAAAATAGCATGAATAACAGCGGGGGGGGAAACATGATTAATATTAACACCTTTGTGTGAGCTCTTATTAAAATGACTGTCCTTGAAAAATAAATATATTATTTAAAAACTCTGAGAATGGGAAAAGCAAGGGCATTCAAAAACTAAAAGAGAAACGTACACTCTTGTTCTCACTCTTTTGTGTCAAAAAACATTATGCCTGAACTCACCATATATATAATATACATACATACATATACATATATGAGTGAGTTGTACATTTACACACTTTATCAATATTTTTGTTATCTTTTTACATTTTGCTGTTTCTAAATAGTTTTGTGTTTCACAATTTCTGAAATGTTTAAAATTGCTGAAACCCAATATGTTCAATTGTGACAAATCACCCCATAGTGTGACACCATGCACCTGCTATGTCAACATGTATTATTTGTATATATATATATATATATATATATATATATATATATATATATATATATATATATATATATAAAAACCTGCTTTGCTAGGCAATAACAGTGTAAATATTTGATAGCTTCTTTTTGTAGCCAAAGTATATGCAAGAAAAATACAAATCTATCCTGAGTGAGAAATACCCTTGTTCCATGCTAGATATAATTATATTTACCTAATTAAGTACAATTTAATAATATTGATCAATTTGAATGCACAAGTTATCGTGTATTAGAGAGAATCAAAAAAAGTTAACATTATGTCTAAGATTATAGATAGAAAAATGATTTTGCACACTGAAAAAATCTTAAAACACTTAATAGAAAAAAAGAAGGAACATGGAATGTGTGGCTGAAACGGATAAACCTGTAACTCATTGTGTTACCAGACAGAAGAAAAAGTACTACACCTCATCCTATACCGTCTCAACCACAAGAGAAGAGACAAATTAAGGAAGCAATTCATTCAAACTGGCAAATAATGCTATCAACATCACATCAGAAAGTCAGCAGACCTCCACTAATTCTCTCCCTAAATACAAAAGGACAGACAAAAGGAGATAAATGTTAGAGAGGTAATAGTCGTGCATCATCTCCTTTGCGTACACACGCCGTCAATAGGACTGCAAGGTCTTGACGCTAATCACTACTGTTAGATAAAACTGTGAGGGTTAATGGTCCATATGGCCCTGCAGCACATGAAGGATCAAGATAGCAGCCAGGCCTCTGTATCACTGCCCTCAACAAATCCATGGCTCGCTCTCTTCGTGTTGGAGGACAGAGGACTTGTTAGGTGGGGGCAATCGATTCAAGCAGAGAGCACTCTTTTACAGCCCAACATTCAAAGCTGCAAAACTTATTGTAAAGTCAGCAGGTGAAAGGGAGGGAGTCTCGCCCTAAAGCACTCCCTTTTGTACCCCTGTCACCTTCGTTCCAGATTTATAATGCTCTATTACAAAAGTGTGCATCGAAGCCCTATTCAATTAGCCTATCAAATTCTTTATGGCCAGATTGTGAATGGGTTATCAGAGCTGGAGATAAGAGAATTTACAGAGCTCGTAATGATTCACAACAAAAGGTTTTACGCAGGCTGTGTGCTGCCTTGTGTCTTTATTAAAAAAAACAAATAACCTGCCCTAAATAAAATCATGTGTAATATGCTTTAAAGCGCAATAAAGCCACATTACGTAACAGTTAGATACACATTTGACCTTCTTCATTTGAGCAGCAAATTATTAAGTCTTCAATATAGAATACACACACATATAGAAAATTGTTATGTATTTTATATAAAATATGCCCTCAAAATCATTATGTAGATATTATTAATGAAAAACACACACAAACATAGTTATATATATATATAATGTATATAAGTATATAATTATGTCATTCAA
>NW_020523899.1:0-26936 GCF_003368295.1 Carassius auratus | reverse complement strand
ATCTGACTTTGCTGCAGCCTGGAATTGAACTGCTGGTTTGTCTGGTCAGACGAGACTGCCCCCCCAACTGAGCCTGTTTTCCCAAGGTTTTTTCTCCATTCTGTCACCGATGGAGTTTCGGTTCCTGCCACCTGTCGCCTCTGGCTTGCTTAGTTGGGGACACTTCATTTACAGCGATACCAATGACTTGATTGCAATATGAATGCACAGATACAGATACTATTTAAACTGGACTGAGCTGCATGATGACATCACTCAATTTAATGATGAAATGCTTTGACTGTCATTTTGCACTGTTGACACACTGTTTTCCTAAGTAATTTTTGTTCAGTTGCTTTGACACAATCTTTGTATAAAGTGCTATATAAATAAAGGTGACTTGACTTGATAATGTAAATTTGTAGGACAACCCGAAGGCTTGATTTCATTAAGTTGCCCTGTGAATTTAAATGGGTTTAAAAAGATCTATGGTCCAATTGTAGCAACTTCCATTTTTAAATCTCATGTTTAAAAAATGCTACTTAATGTTAGCCCACTGGTCTAAAACATACTGACTTTGCTCAAATAGGGACTTTTCCGTCCTTGTTATTCACAGTCAAAATTAACCAGCCTTACTGATACATGTAGTTGGCATTAGTAATCTGAGTTTATTGCGTCTGTTTTTAAATTAACATTGACAAAATAATCCACAGCACAAGGGTTAAAGCACACTAAGGTTTAAATATTCACACTTGATGTACTGTGTAATTTAAGTTGTATAACAAAATGTTAAAATAGGAACTATTCACAACATACCTTTTTTACTCATAAATCAAAAACCACAATGGTTAAAATGCTAACATTTTGTAGGTCTTCGCAACTACAATCTAAACAGCTCTGTGTTGTTAGTTGAGGCCTGCGTGTTGTGAGGACCCACAGAAGTGTCAGCACACATTGTGAGCCTGCTCTTATGTGGATAAATAAATAAATATTGATAGCAGCGGGTTTTCGCACAACTGTCATGCGAGGGAACAAAACCTAGAATCTAATCTCACACTTCTCTTGTTCCTTTTCCTGCAGACAACACAAACACCTCCACAGTCGCACAGCAGTAGCATCTCTGTTCACACCGGACATGTGCATCACAAAGACACACGCGCATGCATGCATTCTGCCCACATTCGGCCCTCCGCTGTGCCACACACAATACAGACTCATCAGTGGGTTCTAATCAGCCACCTCTCAGTGTAGGCTGTGCCATTCAATCGCCTCATCTAGCCATGCATCCGCGTATGCTCCCTGATTGTAATGCCTTACAACTGAATGTTAATGGGAACATTTGAAGGTGGGCGAAGGGAGGAGGGTTTATTCATTACTCATTGCTTATTAGTGCAGCTCATACGCTGCCTGTGACATTATTATGATGTCAGCTATAGTATCATTTTAAGCAGACACCCCTGCATGTGTCGCATATGAAAATATTAACATTATTTTCTGTCCACCTGCCACTGTGATTGTTGCATGGCTCAGGTGTGCCCTCACATACATATGCAAAAGCACACACTCACAGGAAGGAGGGAAGGTCATGTTGCATTAGTTAGTAGTTTCTTTTATTTATATTCTACAGCAGACTGAGGTGATCAGTTACTGAAATGAAAACTGGACCTTTCAAGTCGGACGTCAGAGTTGGAGGACTTTCCATTTTTTATTTTGCCATAAATTAAATAAATGAAGTATTATGGTTAGCCATGATTTATCATGCTCACTCATATTTCTCTAAATGGCATTCATCAATGTATACTCTATAAATGATTCTGCCATTTGCTTGCCTTCGTCACTTGCAGTTTTCTCCTTGCGCATGGTTCAGTGAGCTAATCAGCTATCAAAATCGTATCTTGTTCACCAGTGGGCTCCTCTTCCCATTCAAAATGCTCAATTGGCCAGAAAGCTGCCGATGGGAGTCCAACTAATGCCAATGATCTGAACACACCTCAAAAACTGGCCGACAGACACTCAACTATGGCTCGATATTGGCTGACCGCCGGCCCTTAATGAAACTAAATGAATTCAAATAATGTACTTCATCTAATTATTTATTTCATGATTCTAATGAGGCAAACTACAAATAAACTGACACTGGCAAAGCAATACCTACAAAGCTATTTAATCATTTATATAATCTTCTGTCCTCTCTGTGCCCCTGTTAGCACAGCAACTTGACAAGTCACTAGCGGTTTAGTTACTTTTTAAATGTCTTCTATTCAGTGAGTCTCAGGAAGTTGTGGGCTGTTTTTGACTGGTTATAAAAAACAGGGACTAGTCACCAAAACACGAACTGTACAAAGAAAATAGGGAACATCTGGTCAGCCTGATCGGGGACAAATGGCAAATGTAGCCAGGTTAACACTCCTAATCTTCTGAGACACTCACTGGAATGTTTAATGACCACAGAGAGTCACGACAGATTAACATCTCATCCAAAGGACAGCACCATTATATTGACCCCAACTTTATTGTTGGATATGGGTATGGGTAGGGTTTGGGTATCATTAGAATTTTGTTAATTCCAATTTTCGATTCTTATTATTCTAATTCCGCATTAATTCGATTATTTTCAATTCCCGGTTTCAAATCCAATGTGATTAAAAAAATGACAAGAAAAAAGGGGGCTATTTATGAATTATTGAATTCCAGGTTTTTTTGTGTGTGTTTGGTTCTCTCAACTAAATAAAAATCACATGTAATTTATGAATAAATTATTCAATGGCTCACTCAAGATTTACTTGTTTAATTACTGGATGAATCAGCATTTTTTTAACGAATCTCTTGAATGGTTCAAATATAAATACATTTTAACAGAGGCTTTTTTCAACCTACTGGCATATCGATGTAACTGATAAATCTTTATTTGAAATGTCAAATTACTTTATTGCTTTGCAGTGTGACACAAAACATGCTATACAGATGTGTGCATGCCCAGTAGTTTTAGCTATATCCCTTTCTAACCTTAAACCGCTAGATTAGTGAGCAAGGTCATGGCAGATGAAAAAAAGAAAAAAGTGCATACATCCATTAGTATACGGAATTAAAATTTAAATTTTACAACAAGTATCTAATTCCTGACCTTAAAGTTCAAGTACAAGTATCTGATTCCTGACCTTGAAGTTCACCCAAAAATGAAAATTATGTCATTAATAACTCACCCTCATGTTGTTCCAAACCCATAAGACCTCCGTTCATCTTCGGAACACAGTTTAAGATATTTTAGATTTAGTCTGAGAGCTCTCAGTCCCTCCATTGAAACTGTATTGAAACTGTGTGTAAGGTATACTGTCCATGTCCAGAAAGGTAAAAAAACCATCATAAAAGTAGTCCATGTGACATCAGAGGGTCAGTTAGAATTTGCTGAAGCATCGAAATACATTTTGGTCCAAAAATAACAAAAATTACGACTTTATTCAGCATCGTCTTCTCACATGTTCACAACGCTGCTGACGTGTTTTCTTTGTCATTGGGCGCACCAGAAAACACGTCAGCAGCGTCATACGTCAGCAGTGTTACTGCAGTGTTATGAACATGCTCACAACAGACCCGGAAGAGAAGACAATGCTGAATAAAGTCATAATTTTTATTCTTTTTGGACCAAAATGTATTTTCGATGCTTCAACAAATTCTAACTGACTCTCTGATGTCACATGGAGATATTTTTATTACCTTTCTGGACATTTTCAATGGAGGGACAGAAACTTCTTGGACTAAATCTAAAATATCTTAAACTGTGTTCCGAAGATGAACGGAGGTCTCATAGGTTTGGAACGACATGAGGGTGAGTCGTAATTTACATCATTTTCATCTTTGGGTGAACTACCCCTTTATGTATCTGATTCTGGAATTGGAATCGATGTTGGATTCCCAGCCCTAATTGTGGGCATTAAGGCTCAGGTATACTTCATTTTCTATTTTCCATCTTGCACACAGTTGAGCATGCATGCCTTTCAACCTATACACCTTTGACCATGAGCGTGGACAGATGCACACACATCCACACTATCTAGGGGACTATTCTTTTCAAGCGCTCAGATCACTCGCACAAGTGATGTTGTTTGTGCACGCAAAACTGGCCTTCACATGAACAGCTTGCACTGACATCAGTGGATTTTTTATGATAAAAATTACATCACACAGAGTTTCAAGTTGACAGCTGCTGGTGTTAGTGAGGATGCAGAGCAGTAGTGGGTTTGGTGGCCACTCTTGTTCGTGCTCAAGGTTCTGGTGAAGAGATTTATGCTGCTCGTCCTGGGCCTTTTCATTTGTCTAATTCACCATTTGGAAGTCAGACCAATGGCTGGCAGAGCACATCCTGTCCGACCTGCCTGCACGTCCTTGATCTCATAGGAGACTGAAGCTTCACTGCCCTTTTCTGACCGCCATCCAAGAGCACCATCACCGCTTCTGATATTTATTAGTCTCTCAACATCCAAAATCTACAATGAGGCCATTTTCATTGCCAAGCTAACTTTAGAAAGGAGGCCTAATAGCTTCACTCGCGTTATCTCACATCTGATCAAATGGGTGTATAATAGGCCTTTTAGCTGGTGGGCAAGATGAACTGACTTGGACTGGACCAATCATAATTCAGAACACTGCACATATTTCTTTAGGCTGGATGTGCCCCGAAAGTAGTGATACAGCTGCTCGTATCTGACACCCTCTGGTCCAGTGCCATGCAAACACTCTGTCCTGGCCAATTCTGGCTGGATCATGCTGCCACCAGTTGCTTATTCGAATTGGGCATTATTTCACATGCCCAAAATTTTAGTTTTTACTAGCTGTAAAAAAAAAAAATGACACCATTCACATGATCCAGGGGAAGCTTCGCTTGACCCCGCATGACTAATAACTCCTACAGGGGGAGCAGAAATTACATCTTACTGCAGCTTTACTGAAATTATTCATTTGATCTCATATTTCCCTTTTAATAAAATCTCGGGACTGCGGCAGCCAGTTCCTACCTAGCCTATTATTAAACGACTGCATTAAAGTGAATTCCAAAGTACAACCGAGAATTTCTAGCGAACAGCAGGTCTGAAGCACATTATTTCACTTCTCTCCAGCTGGGCGACTTTCCACAGTGAGTGGCTTCTCCATTTCTCAAAAGCCTGCACGTTTAAATACTTTTATTAAACAATTGTAGCCATTTACTTTTTGTAGCCATTTACCATTTGTAGCCAAAGTGAAAAATAGGGCCCTGAACAGATTTTGATCAACTTATGAGGGTTTTGTCTCACAGTCGCAACCAATTAGCACCTCTCCCCCGCAGAGAGTTTGATATAACAGGGCTAAATAGTGAGTAAACAGGCAACCCCCTCATTTGACAAGCTAAAAGTAATGGTTTTGCATCTCTCAATGTCTCTGGGGCCTGGCAAAGTCTGTCCACCGAACCTCCCATATCATTCCTTTTAAAAAAAAATCAAAAATGATAATTTCATTGATGGATGGCTTCAAATGGAAGCGCTCTGCCTTCCAGCTGAAAGGAGCTATCCGATGCTCTCATGACAGCTCTGTGATGCCATTAAAGCAAGGAATGATCAGACACATCCAGTGGGCCCCTTGAGCTGCATATCTAAGCTAACGTGTTTGCCTCTAACGCACTAGCTAATTACATTTGATGGAGATGTTGATTGCGAGCAGATTTGTGGCTAATGTCTGTCATTGTGTGGCTGTGGAATCATCGCTCGTTGCTGTCAACGTATACAGTACGTGATTCACAGTGGAGCGTGTAGATTTAAAATGTCAATCTGTGTAATAATGTTTTAAAATAAACTAATTAAAGTTTCTTTAAGATGCCTGCGTGTTAGCGCCTGGTGGTAGCCCTCGCTTTGAACAGCGCTAATGATAGCAGTCAATAGATGTCCGATCCCGACTGCGAGCAGCCACTCAAAACTAATTAAGAAGATGAGACTCTAATAAACGTACATCTGTTGATACAGACTGAATAGGTTTGCCTATAAATAATACAATGTGCTATGAACCGAGAAAAGGAAAAGCAAAAAATGCCATTTGCGTCCAGTGTAGCAATAAAGGTCTGTGAGCTGATTCAAGTTAATGATTATTGAGTGAATCATCGCAGAGAGCTGAGAACAAAACGAGCTTTTAATTTGTTAAACTGTTATTGTTGCTAATCTGCATTCTGCTTAAACTCTGTTTCCCAGAGTCTAATTAAATCCAGTTCTATCCAGTTTTATGGCCTAAATAGAATTTGATCCTATGTTTGTCCTATTTTAAAAACACAATGCACATTGGAGAGCATTTACACATGCACAGAGATGCACAGACGTGTGAAGTGTGCTAAGTGTGCAAGGGATGTAACCCCATCATAAAAGGGGATCATCAAGGTCGAGTTGACGGCCATCTGTATCACTGGTTGTCAGGGCCCCAGGGCATTGTGGGTACTCAACAAACACAAGTCGTGAGCAAACAAGTGCATCTGTCTCATTTAAACGTTGCATATTTCATGGTTTGCATGGGTGTGTTAGTCTGAAGGTTTGTGTGTATAGCTACAAGTTTGTAAGTCCATGCATGTGAACATTCCCTGCATCCCATGTGAAGTAGTCCTATAGCAGGATAGAGAAACACCAGAAGAATTCATCCATTTTTTATGTCTACATTTCTACATCAGGGAGATGGGTGGTGCCATATTTTCTCTTCTACATTTAATATTTAATGCAAACACTTACAACAAATTGTCCCCTTGGGCCAATTATAAGAAGTTTGGGGTGAAGAAATAGAAATATACATTCCTGCACATGCCTACAGGACTCTCATATCTTTTACTGATGCATTCACATTTACATATTCTAATGTATGTCTGTAACAGCAAAATCTTAAAATTTGCAAACTGTGCACACATCTTGCACCATATCATTTCATTTTTCTCTAATATTAAAATCAGTCTCAGACTGCTTAACATACTGCTTTATAGAGCACACAGGTTACACCTAATCAAATGCATCATCTCCAGTCTCTAATTATGCCACATAGTGGGAAGTCACTTGGGTTTTATTTTCATTTATTTTTTTACTTATAATAGCATTAACATGATATTAACATAGCATGCAATGAAAACAGAATATAATAGAAATAGTTCTAGAAGTATTAAATAAAAAAAAGTATAATTTTCAGTTCTAGACTGAAAATAAGATAAAACATAGCAGAGCTGTGCTAACACAGTTTTAAGAAAATGCCTTAATTATTTATTTTGCAGAAGTGAACAAATTTATGGAAGACCAGGGAGTGTTGTAACACATTGTTTCAGAGTCTGTAACATTAATTATATATATATATATATATATATATATATATATATATATATATATGTACTTTGACAAATTAAGTTATTTCAGAAATTTAGAAAATAGTAATCAGTGTAATTAGTGTCAAACATCCTTTGCTGTTACATCCTTTCAAAATAGCTCATTGTATTAACTGATAACATGGACAATATAAATTTGCTTCATGAATGTATTTTGGTAATCAAATTTACTTGTTCAGAATACAAATTTCATAACCCCTAACCTATTCATCTCATCACCTAATCTAATAAAAAAAATGGTAATCATGTAAGGCCTAATACAAAATAGCAAATCAAATCAAAACAAAGACTTGTGTCTCTAACAACATAACAGACCGTGTGCAGTAGCTGTCTTACAAGTGTGGCAAATGCAGTAGATTTTTTTTTTTTTTTTTACTGTAAAACCGTCCCCATCTGCTCAGTCAGATGACACTACTTCTGTCATTTAAAAATGAAAAATACTAATTTAACAGCCATTTGCATTATTCTGCTATAATAATAATAAAAAAATGACACCACCTGTTATCTTAGATCCAAATCTTTATATTTTAAAACATACTGTAGATGTGACCTACAACATTCTACAACGTTAGAATGTTAATGATGTCACTCTGTAGCACATTCCCAATTGGTTAATTACAACTCACCCTGTTACGACACTCTCCAGCCTCTCCTACTATTTATTGCAGCAGCATTTGAAACAAACTTTACAAATATTTACCAATTACACTGCTAGTTATTGGTTTTATTAAGTTGTTGCACAGGTAACAATTCACTCGAAACAGAGTGCGTCTGCGGAAATGTCCGAGGCGACTTCGGCCAACATAAACGCCATTGGCTGAGCGCTGTCCATGGTCCTGACCAATCTGGCCATAGTTTTTCATTGCGTGATTCCTAAGGAAACGCTTACTTTTCACGCACGTCCTGATTTTGCCAAGTCCGATGTGTTCCTAGGTCAACATATTTTGTTGACCCTGGAACAACATTTTACTCCAAAAATATATTCTTAACCATATCCCTACACCTAAACCTAACCTTAACCATGAGTAATCCCTAAAATCAGAGGAAATTATAGATGAATGACACTGATGTACAAGCACCAAACACTGATTTTAAGCATAAACTTCACAAAATCTATAAACTGGTTCTTCAAATCTGATTGGTTAATCACAATGTTGTTCCAGGGTCAACAACGATGTTGTCCCAGGAACATGTCTCACTTGGTAAAATCAGGTTAGGCTACTTTTCACAATTCAAAGGGTCCAGTTTGGCTATTGATAATTAACAGCTGCCACCTAAACGACAACGACTAACAGAAGAGTAGTTTTGGCGAGTCAATGGAAATTTCACTCTCAAGTAGCCGTGTGAAATCTTCGCATGTCTGATTTTGCCTGTATATTTCCAGGTCAGGTAATGCGCCGTCCTTCACTTCAATTCACATCTGTCACTTCAGCTCTCATCAGCCAGCGCGAGGAAATCTCACACTCGAGGCGAACAAACAAAAAGAGCTCTTACAAGTGCTTCTGTGACGATACGAAGAGTGCTCCAAAAAACCAAATCAAGTCCGGTTGTGATGAAACGTTCGGGGTTGAGAACTGTGATTCATCGCTAAACTTTTCAGCTGTCGTCCTCTTAATCGAGTTGCCAAATTCTTAGAAAACCTTCCCTGCGTCTGCGTCTGTGATTTATTCAAACAACTCAACAGTGATTCCGCCACTAACCTCCAATGAGCTAATTAGAGTGCTCAGCCCTTGTTTAGAAACTGATAATCAAATAAGCCACTGTGCATCTCGCCACAATGCGTATTAACAACACAGGTTGTGATGATGAGCAGTATTTCGCATGCTACGAGGGCATCTTACCTCGCAGGGTATAGTAGATAACATCAGTAGCAGGAACATGGCACTGAAGAGATGCATTCCTCTCGAAATGACAGCGTTCCCGACCACCACCAGCTCTAGGACACTTTCGTTTTCAGAGCTCGTCTGCCTTCCTTAAGCTCCGCGCAGGATTCTGTCAATGTTCTGTCGAGCGCGCGAGACGATCCACATCACAGGCGGCACGCGCTGGGGTTTATTCCGCTCACGGAGACAGATTACCCCCACTGTGCCACGGCACAACGAGCCGCCTTGTGTTTTATGATTAGTCTCCTATCTTTCGCTTGTGACCGCCACCAAGAGGTCACCGTTGTAAACGGCCACGGGAAATGAAGTCGAGCAGTTCTCTTCTCAGCAGGCTTTTTTGAAATGGGATCGACTGCCTGAGCTCGAGTTGCAGAGGTTGGAAGGTGACTAATGTGCTTGCGATGCTCCGACGCTAGGAGCAGCACACATTGACGCTCTGGGAACGGAATCAAAGAGATGCCCTGCTAGAGATGCAGCCCAGCCGTTTCAGTGTGTGTGTGTGTGTGAGGGTGAAAGAGGAGGCTTTGTATTGACATCCCAGTCTGTTGCACAAACAATGGATTTTTGAGATGGGATGAAATGACACGCATATCCCCAGGAAAGCTGTGACATTATGATAGGGGCGGTTTGATGATTGGATTAGACTCTGAGAAGCGTATTAGCGGCGTTTTGCATGTGAAAGAGAGTTGCTGACAGTTAGCGGCGTCTCTAAGTAAGGGATAATCTATGTAGTCAGCCGTTCATTATTGCAAAAGGACTCCAACGGGCTGATCAAGAGGTGTCTTGTAAGGGGTTATTTGGTGATAATGACCAGCTTACTGCACATTATCCCAGTTATTACAGGGCTACTTAACAACACAAATAAATAAACTGACATAAAATATTAATTCGAGAGAAGTTGTTTTGTTTAGTTGTGGAGGCTGTGGATAGGCCGCTGCAATATTTAAGAAATGCAGGATTCCCATACAGTGTAGCCATGAGAAATCAACAATATTAAAAAATAGTTGATCATTTGTAGGTAAAGCACTTTAAATTAAGATTGTGTATGAGATTGACCAGAAAAGCCTTGTAGAGAAGATTTTCACTTCATGCTTCCTTCTGCTGACCAGTTTTTTGAAGATGCTGATTTAATTTTCCAGCAGGATTTGGCACCTGCCCACACTGCCAAAAGCACCAAAAGTTGGTTAATGACCATGGTGTTGGTGTGCTTGACTGGCCAGCAAACTCACCAGAGCTGAACCCCACAGAGAATCGATGGGGTATTGTCAAGAGGAAAATGAGAAACAAGAGACCAAACAATGCAGATGAGCTGAAGGCCACTGTTAAAGAAACCTGGGCTTCCATACCACCTCAGCAGTGCCACAAACTGATCACCTCCATGCCACACTGAATTGAGGCAGTAATTAAAGCAAAATGAGCCCCTACCAAGTATTGAGTACATGTACAGTACATGAACATATACTTTCCAGAAGGCCAACACTTCACTAAAAATTCACTTTTAGTGCGTGATTTAAATTTTTTTTTATTGGTTTTATGTAGTATTCTAATTTGTTGAGATAGTGAATTGGTGGGTTTTTGTTAAATGTGAGCCAAAATCATCACAATTAAAAAAAACAAAGACTTCAGTTACTTCAGTTTGTGTGCACTGGATTAAAGTTTCACAATTTGAGAATTACTGAAATGAACTTTTCCATGACATTCTAATTTATTGAGATGCACCTGTGTGTGTGTGTGTGTGTGTGTGTGTGTATATATATATATATATATATATATATATATATATATATATATATTTTTTTTTTATACACGGTCTGTTTTATTTATATATATATATATATATATATATATATATATATATATATATATATATATATATATATATATATATATATATATATATATATTTTTTTTTTTTTTTGGAAAGACATTTCTACTTTTATTTAGCAAGGATGCATTAAACTGATCAAACGTGTCAGTTTGAAGATTTATAAATATTCATATAGATTTATATTTCAAATAAATGCTGTTCTTTTTAACTTTCTATTCATCATAGAATCCTGAAAAAGAAGTTTCCACAAAAATATTAAACAGTATTATTTTTCTTTTTCTGAAAATTTACCTTTGCCATCACAGGAATTAATTGCATAATTAAAATTTTTATTTTACTTTTTATTCATTTTTTATCAAATAGATGCATTTTAAAACATAAAAAGATCTTACTAAAAAAAACTGTAAATATGTAAAATATTTTAGTTTGTAAATGTGTTTTTATATGGGACCCTGGAGCTCAAAAGCAGTCAAAAGTAGCACATGTATATTTGTAGCAATAGAAAAAAATACATTGCATGGTTTAAAATGATCAATCTTTCTTTTATGCCATATATCATTAGGATATTAAGTAAAGATCATGTTCCTTGAAGATATTTTGTAAATGTCCTACTGTAAATATGTCAAAACTTATTTTTTGATACGTAATATGCATTGCCAAGAACTTAATTTGGACAATTTTAAAGAAGATTTTCAAATAAATGTATCTCAAACAAACATTGTCCTATCCTAACAAACCATACATCAAAGAAATCAGCTTAGTTTTCATCAATACATCAATGGAAAGCTTTCTCATTATGTATAAATCTCAATGTATTTATTTTTCATATTTGGTGGTCCATGCATGGCATTATATATATATATATATATATATATATATATATATATATATAGTACAGACCAAAAGTTTAGTTTTCTTTATTTTCATGACTATGAAAATTGTAGATTCACACTGAAGGCATCAAAACTATGAATTAACACATGTGGAATTATATATGGAATTATATACATAACAAAAAAAGTGTGAAACAACTGAAAATATGTCATATTGTAGGTTCTTCAAAGTAGCCACCTTTTGCTTTGATTACTGCTTTGCACACTCTTGGCATTCTCTTGATGAGCTTCAAGAGGTAGTCATCTGAAATGGTCTTCCAACAGTCTTGAAGGAGTTCCCCGAGAGATGCTTAGCACTTGTTGGCCCTTTTGCCTTCTGTCTGCGGTCCA
This sequence comes from Carassius auratus, assembly GCF_003368295.1. NCBI lineage: Eukaryota > Metazoa > Chordata > Actinopteri > Cypriniformes > Cyprinidae > Carassius > Carassius auratus. The sequence goes on along the minus strand of NW_020523899.1, from coordinate 14,651 downwards.
GCTCACCCCTAAACCATCTGGATTGGGTTCAGGTCCGGTGACTGTGGAGGCCAGGTCATCTGGCGCAGCACCCCATCACTCTCCTTCTTGGTCAAATAGCCATTGTTGCCTTCAGTGTGACTCTACAATTTTCATAGTCATGAAATAAAGAAAACTCTTTGAATGAGAAGGTGTGTCAAAACTTATACACACACACACACACACACACACACATGCACACACACACACACACACACACACACACACATAACTACTGCATTTACATTTAGTGGTGCTGGAAATGGTGCAGAAATAACAGTATCTTTACTATACTGTACAATGTATACTTCTGTATCAGTTGCTTCAATGTTACACACTGCAGTCCTGTTACTGTTTCTTCACAGTAAGATGAAGCATCGCTCTGTGGGAAAAAAATATATAAATAAATAAGAATAAAATGTTGAGAGACAGGAGGAGGAGAAGCAGAACCTCTGGATGTTTGTGGAGTGTGTGGTAGGTCTCTGATCATCCTGGGTTTGATGGGGTGGTTTATATTTTTTGCCCGCAAGCAAAATGAATGTGCATTAATAAACAAAGACGCCAGAACGCACAGTCCTGCATCAAACTCCAGTGCGAATGCCTGCCACTCCCAGTGCATTATTTATGAATTATGAAGAAATATGAGCAAATTTATAATGGCCATAGTAGGCTTACTTGTTGATTTCTCTTGTTTAAAAGCAATCAAGGCTCATGTGAAGGTCGCAGGCCTTTACGATAAATCTTTGACATTTAATATTTAGTGTTGTAATAGGAAATGCCAGTTTGGAGAAGCTGCAATGCAGATATTGGAGTTTCTTAACTTTTGTTGAGTAGTGATAGAAGTGCATATTATTTAAGAAGCTACAGAAAATACTGCTTTTTTTTCTTGGTTTTCAGTGTCAGTTTTCATTGATGCATATCAGATAATACAAATGAGATTGCTAAATCTATCTTCATCATTAAATATGCATGACAAAAGTGACTTTATTTTAAAGACACACACACACATACACGCACACACAGTGGGAAGAAAAAGTTCTGTGTTTTCTGAGGCATAGAGCCAAATCAGGAGTTCTCTCTCTTTCTCTGTGTGTGTTTTTGCACACTTGGCTACACACTATGAAGAGGACATTGAGCTAAAGCGTCTATATTTTCCCCACTATCTCTCTCTGTCTCCTTAAAAGTGGCATATAGTCTTTCTGTATACTGAAGACTGCAGGACACAGTGTCTAGAAATTAGTGTGTGATTTTGCACATTTATTCAGGAGGAAGCGTCAGAGAAGTGTGTATTGAGCAGTTATTGTTTCTAGCAGCAACACAGCAAATCTTCGAAAGCCTAAAGCTTAATTTTCCAAATGACACACATGAAGTGGAAGATGCTTATTGAGGGAACCAGATATCCAACAACAGGCTGCCTTCAGAGGCAATGTAGTGGTTTTAAGGAGGAGTGAACAGTGGAAACAGAAAGAGATCGATACCTGTTCATTTCAAAATTTCTGTGCATTGATTTTGGTCCCATCCTGATACGGTAGAAAGACGCACTGGAGTCTGAAAGATGTCTGAGCTGCTGTGTAGTCCTCATGTGAAAGCAGCTTAACTGTGTGTCAGCACCATCAGCATTCTTCCGGTCACTTCCATTTTCCCAAACAAATGTCAAACACTCTCAGTGAAGCCCAGCATGTGGCTATATTTCAGCATACTAAGGGCATACTGCACATTTTTGAAAGGCTGTTTCTGTCTATATCATACTTTGGTAATTCAAAATGATGACAACATTTATTAAAAAGTCAACTTGAAAAAATATGAAATGGAAAGTAACAGTTGTGACAAAAAGTAAAAAATTACAATTATTTCAATAATAATTATTACATTATTTTGATATGTATCTCATAATTATGACTTGGTATTTCATAATTTTGACTTTTCAATTTCATAATAATAAGATTATTACCACTGCGTGATTGTTTGCTTATGTGATGTAAATAGGCCACCATATTGTACATAATGTATTAACAAAGAACCAGACTAAATTTATTTTGTACAGTTAAAATAAAAAGCTAGTGCGAGTGTTGCAAGTGTCCCATAACACAAAAATCCCAGCATCCAGGGAGAACAAAACAAAAGTGACCAAATATGGAAACTGTCACAAACTCCTAGGGCCCTATCATACACCCTGTGCAATGTGGCGCAAGTGTTTTTGCCTAGTGCCTAGTTGTCAAAATGGATAGTCATCAGATGTATTGGAATTAGGCTACGTGTTTGCTTGCACAAATTTTTATTTAAAATTAAACTGACACTGTGCGCTTTAGACCATGTGATTAGATTGCTTAAATAGGCCCAAACATGTTCAAACCTGCAATTCAGTGATGGTGTATGACATCTCATAAATATGCCTTCATATTCAAAGTATTCAAATAAATCAAAGTAAAGTAAATAATAAAAAAATATAACTTAAATATAAATTAAAAATGTAGTAAATTTTTTTGCAAAATGATATATATATATATATATTAGGGGTTGCACGGCTACTGATTTCTACTAGTCGATTTTTTTATTTAAAAAATACTTGAGTTACTCGACTACTTGTGGTTCATGCTATTGTAAATGAAAAGACATTAAATAGTTTTTTTTTCATCAATAAACGCTTATTAATGCATATCCGTTTGCAACAATTACATATGTAAATACATAAGTAAAAACTTTATAATTATGACATTACACATTTACATTTTCATGTAACAAAATTTTTCGTATCTGCATTCAGATACAACATTGATAAGATTGTTATGGCTATCTTTTTTATCACTGAACAAGTATGTCATGTTAAACTAAAATAATTATTACTTTCTAAAATAACATTTATCATCCAAGCAGTGAGAGATCATGACATACGTTTATTGAATCAATTCAATGTGCACATTTTCATTACTCAGAACACTTTAAGCGAGTCTTAATGTTTAGTGAACTTCACTAAAAAAATGTGCGTGTGCTGTGCAAACCAGCAAAAGATAAAGATTATTACATTACATTATAATTATAATAATGAGTCTGTAGCAATTTTTCTCATAACAAAACTGTGAGGGAAATTTTCAAATGCCACTTTGGTGCAGGTGATAATCTTCTCTGTTGGGAACGCTGCCCTTACAAAACAAATGATTGCATTGCTTCATACATCATCTTATCCCAGCATCAGAAAACAGAAAGCTATAAGACCAGAAGCTGGTGATATCAAGTAGGAACTTCAAACATCTAACTCCGATGGGAGTGCAGCATCAGTCCAGCACAGCTCACAGTTATTTCCCTTGCACCGTCACTATCTAGCTGATATTTAGACGACTGGTCATTCCCCAGTCCCATCTGCAAGCCACAGTACCGGCTGATGGAGGTGCTTCTTTGGGGCATAAAAAGCCCTGGTCACGTCGTTCAGCCATTGCCCTCCTATGGGGCAAGAGGTATGAGGAGTGGTTTGTTGCCATAGCAATGTCAATCACGGTCCCAGTAGGAGAAGGTGTGAGAGGCAGATTGCTTGTCGGCCAGCGGCACACAGAACCAAACATGGCGTTTCACACCCTCCCTTGGGCGGTTGCACATTTAGTACCTGCTCGTAACCAAGGCAACAGGGGCAAGGGCAAATAAAGTTCATAGAGAAGTCTTGTGAAGCATTGTTTGTTATGGCCATGAACTCAGATGAGTAAACAACACATATCTGCACTTAGATAAGGCTTCACTGCTGCTCGCTGACTGATTATTTAAGGAAAGACTCTGAACTGCACCAGATTGTTCCGTTCATCAGTACAATCACAGCACTTCAGTCTAGAGCCACAGGCACACATTCAGTCTAGAGATGAGACATTTGTTGGGCCGCGTTCGGTAGCCCGTATTTGTGTCTAATTGGATGCAGAAAGAAGCATAATGGGATACGAGGAAATGCATATCTCCCAGTTTTCTCTGCCAACCGAAACCTGCAGTTATTTGCTGTCGGCAATTCTCCCTGTTGTTTTTTTCTGCTCCATTGAAACAGAAGACATTTCATGTTTTTCCCCCATTAATTTTAATTTCAGAATGGGCTCCCTGTGTTTTCAACAACCCAGTGAATGTCGTTTTAATGCGTGCTGGTGTTGGAGGTCTTTAGACGGTCACCCTCACTACGTTAGTGGCGATCGCGCCCCGTTTCTCAAACGTGGGGTAACAGTAATAGCCATCTGAAGATGTATGGTCATGAAGTGCATTGTGCTGTGAAATTACATGCTTTTCTTTCTTTTTTAAGGGAATAATTCATGCAAATATGACAACTGATTTTGTAAAGGTCTATTAGAGTTGGCATAGCAACGGCATTTGTAAACCAAGGGCCGTCGAGCCATTAACAGACTCTCGAGATTATGACATCACTCCCTCTCTGGCGTCGCAGGATCTGATTTACAGGCAGACGGGGTAAACAACAGAAATTTCCTGGCTTCCTCGCTCAGCTTTGGCCGGAAGTGAAGCCTCGTCCTTAGAGGTTAGCTGAAATCGGGTGTGTTTTTCCATGAGTCTGTGGGTATGAGCAGACGCAGAGAGAATCGGGCTGGGGGATAAAAGAATGGTTTTACATAATTAAGCAGATAGTAGCGATTACAGGAGCTTAGCCGCAGAGCACTGAACTCCGTGCACTTGGGCTCATTATGAAGTTAAATACTCCAAACTGTCACTGATGGTTTAATTACAGCTCTGCTATAGAACAATCGCTTCAAAACCCGTCGGAGCAATCCGCAAACCTGCCCTGAAATGCACGGCATCAGCCCGGAAAGGAGACGAATTTCCCTGTTTTCCTGCATTTCTTATACCCCAGAGATAAAGGGAGAGTAATTAAACAGTCATTATGATGCACTTCCCCTGCCGGCCGACAGCGCTGCACTCTGACGGAGGAATTCCTCTGCTCTCACTTCTGTCAGCTGTTCTCTGCAGAGTCCGGGAGGAATGGAGCTCTTAAGGGCATTGCATAATCAAGATGCAAAAAAGGCAGGGGAGAGTGGGGTAAACTGTGTCACTTATTACTCCAGGCGACGAGAAATGAGATGGTTGGTAAAATAATATGCTGAAAGTTCACCTAAAAACATACCCTCATGTCGTTCCAAGCCTGTAAGACTTTGGTTAATCTTCAAAACACAAAGTGAGACATTTTTCATGAAACCTTGCTAGTTCTCCATCGAAGGACTTGGTAATCAAAACGGTAAAGCTCCAAAAGTGTTCTAAAGGCGTTGTAAAACAAATCCAAAGAGTGGTTCAATTCAGTTTCAACCATTCTAAAACTTCTAATCAATACAAGTTTGATCAGTTCATTGGATTATTAGGGGTTAATATGTGTTCCTGGATAAAAAATCTTACAGTGGAGCGGTATCAGGAGTGTATCAGGAAAACAATACTATTATTTTGTCAATTAAAGAGATCGTTCACCCAAAAATCATTAACTCATCCTCATCTTTCATCTGTGGAACACAAAAGAAGATTTTTTTTTTTTTTTTTTTGTCTTTTGAAACACTGAAACATGCTGTTTTTTAGTGTTTTGTGAAGCTTAAGTTCATTTCATGCAGACACAAACTGTGTTTGTGATGATTGATGGTTGCAGACCAGCTCATCTTACACTGTTCACTTCTCACCCTGCAGTGCTTTATTCCTTCCTGCAGACTGTTCATCGTTTGCACTGCGGTTGTTTTAGGCTGACCTGCAATGTGACACACATTTCACACAAAGCCTGTGCTGAAATAAATCAGGTGAGGTTATATGCAGTCATTGACTTATTAGTCATGGCTATATTTAAAGTATACATTAAATCAGTATATGACTTCCCTGGGATTTGAACTCATGATTGTATTGTTGCTAGCACTAAAGCATGGAATGGTATGCCAAGTGTGACAACATCATATCAGTTGTTCCTGACTATATATGTAGTGGATCAGCCAATACTAAACTGCAATCTCATGCATCTCTATTCAAGATACCTCAAAACATTCATTTTAAAGAGCGGCTTGGTTTGGCTGGTTCTGTATCACAACAGGCCAAGACGATAAGTTGAAGTGCAAGCACCGTTAAAAACATTAACCAACAACACTAACCTTGCCCACACTTTTAATTGAGATACCTGTGACATCTGATTGGCCACCCTGGGGTGACATCACAAATTTTCAGTGGCTGCTGGTGGTTTCATTTCACCTCCTGAGAAAAAAGTATTTGTTTTGACATACACTCCACATTATTAATTTATAGACACTGAATATTTAATATTAACCTTGGTTGCAAGATACAGAAGAATAAGTTTAAAGGTAGACTCAGATTGCAGGAGATGTGCATTATATTTGTCTGACGTTGTTGTTAATGTACATAATGGCTTCAGCCTAGACTGAAAGAGAATGTATCAGTAATACATCTGTCTTTCTGTGGGCTGAATAAAGTCTATGCTTCATAGAGGGACATAATAATATACAGTAGATTGCTCTTTCCATTCACACTGTTTTTACAGCAAAACTCATTGATGCCCATTTTTCCATTCTTGAAGCAAGCCTGTGAGGTGATTAGATTGAGTGATTAGATGTTGGATTGTTGCCTTGAACGTGAGAACATGATGGTGTTGTGCTTCTCATTGGTTGTGCATCATATCTGAAATACATTAAGCTGTTTACCATCAGGTTTAAATAGGCTTCCTGAACAAGTTCTACCTCTGCTGTACTGCTGTGTCAGAGTCTCTAAATGTGTTTCTGCATCGGTTTGTTCCCATAGTTTTTAATGGTGCCGTATATATGTGTTTTGTCATATTATAATGTCACATGCAACTCATGGTACAACCCATTACAATGTCTATATGGGGCATTTTACCTCCATTCTTTCAGGGTATAAAAAAGTATACTCTTAAGGAAACAAGACGACATATTTGTACTAGACGTGGGAAAAAATAAATACTCTGAACCCCAAGTCAATTTACACATAGACAAAAATGAGAGAAAGCTAAAAAGTGTTAGGTTGTGCTCCACTCTACCCTGTACACTAAATTTCCTCGGACCCCCTGAAGCAGCCTGGGCCACCCCATGTATAAAGCTCTAGTTCTGCCTCTGCTTCTAATGATGCACATGAATACAAATGGTTTTGATTATAAGATGACAGGTTAAAGTTGCTGACTACAGTACTGTTCAAAAGCCTACAGTATGGACGTTTTGATCCTTTTATTCAGCAAGGATGCATTAAATTGATCAAAAGTGACAGTAAATGCTGCTCTTTTGAACTTTCCATTTATCAGAGACTCTTGGAAAAAGAAAATGTTCCACAGTTTCCACAAAAATAGTAAGCAACTTTTATTAACTATAGTAATAGCTGCTGAAAATTCAGCTTTGACATCACAGGTATAAATTACATTATACAATATATTCAAATATACATTAGCTGATTTAAATTGTAATAATATTTAACTAATAATATTTAACAATTTTACTATTTTTAACACAGAGTTCTGTCATGAAAACCTAGATGGTGCAGGTCAATGGGTTCTAACTTAATCTGAAATAATCACCTCATTAATCACACAGCACAGCTGATTGGTTTCTTTTCACATGAGCAGCCAATGAGCATGCTGCTCTACTTTTAAATACACCTGACTAGATCTGCTACAGGTTGTTTTCATGTATGTTATATATAGGGGTCATATCATATTATTTGCAGCAGCAGTATTTCTGTCATGATCACAGCAGCATCTCTGTCAGATCTATTCCACCAAGACCAAACACATTAACATTACCATGTTTATAACCATGCTAAACTCTCAGAGAGTTGTCATGACACAACTCTATCAAATCTGTATCAAAGCACAACTTTTGATGAAATAAATCTAGCCTTGGTAAGCAATGTGGCCGTGGTGAGTCTTAATTTATATATATATATTTATATATATATATATATATATATATATATATATATATATATATATATATATATTTTTTTTTATATATATATATATATATATTTAGACTTTATTTTATCTGCTCACACACAACTTCAGCTTTTCTAAGGGTTAATCACCTCCCCCCTGTAGTTCAATAATTGAATACATTTGAATATAAATTAACAATCTATAAATGCATGCAAGCATCACATCTTTATGTGGAAATCATATTTAAAAATTCCATATCCTGCTGAACGCAATCATTAGCCCTGCACGCAGTCCCTATTCTCTCTTCTGTTTTTCTTTTTCTGTGTTTAAGAGCGAATACTCGACAGTCACCTCTGCCCAAAAAGCCCCAGTGGTCTGATTGAACCCTTGGCTCTGGCATCGCTCGCTCTCTCACTTTCACGTTCTCACTTCTCCTATATCTTTCTCTCAGCGGCCCTGCAGGTATCCGTGTGTAGAATGAAGCGTCAGCAAATCTTAGGGCTTGTTGTGTGAAGACCACCGCTGTCTGTTATTCCCTCTGGCATTATTGAACTTCACCTGCAGCCGGACGATCAACATATTACGAAGCTGAGTGTTATCATTAGATTTCTCGCTCTCACATAGACACCAATACATATTGGTAGACAAACCACACCTCCCCTCCCCTTAAGGGCTTCATTAGATAAAAGGAAAACAGCTCTTTTTCATCGCTGCAGTGCAATTATTCAGGGTAGTCAAGCATGTCTGGGTGTGACAAAGCAATTTGCCTTTTCAGTTTGCTGTTCCTGATACAGATACGGGTTTGAGAAATCATCGAGAGGAAGAGAAAGAGGGAAAGAACGAGTGTATCGGTTCACTGCCCCCAGCGAAGCGGGCTATCAGCCGTTATTTACCTTGTGTATAGAGCGCTGTGTGGTTCTGTGACTGCTGATCAGCTCTCTGCTCAGGGTCTTACACCTTATGTTTAAAGGAAGAGCTCATAACCAGAGGACATCCTGGGTGCTTCTTCTTGAATCAAGGTTAAGATTTAAGTTGTTTGAGCTCAGAGCTACGGGGGTCTGTAAGTGCAGGAAAATGACTTTATTGCTGGCCATGTGATTGTGCGGAAGGGGAGCATTCATGGCCAATGACTTCAAATTTATCTTCTCTTACCTGCACTCTTGCAGGGTAATCGATACTGAGGGATTTAGTCCTAGAAGAGGAGGAGAGGCCAGAGATGGACTTATTTCCAAACATGCCGTCCCTCTGTTGTCAAGTGCTTGAAATGAGATGAGCAGAAAGCCTAAACCGACACTCGAAAATAGAGGCTGCAAGAATAGTTTTGTTGCCGGATGCCAGAGGAGAAGTGTTTTAGGTTTCTAACTGGTAGAAAATGTACAGATGCTTCAAAGAACCCAAGAGGGCTTCACACTGTTCCTCTGTAGGTGATACCTGGAACTGCTGATCTGTGGAAACTGCTCCCTAAGAAAAGTCTGTTAAAATACGGCCAAATGTACCGTGTTAATATTTTCCGTATTGATTTTTCACAAGTCTGTTAGCCATATTTTGAATTATGCATCGCATTGCGTTGTGTTTCAGGGTCAGAGGAAATGTCTGTGAAGGACATTTTTCATTTTTCTATGGATTTTTTTCTTCTTTACAGGACTAGTTAAAGATTTGGACCATTAATTCATTCTTTGGCACTCTTATTTTGCTCATTTTAGAATGATAGTAAAGTCATCAGAAAATAATACAAATGGATGGAATTATGGATTGGCCCAATCAATGAATGAATGAATGAATGAATGAATGAATGAATGAATGAATGTTAGCCAGTCCAAACATCTTATATTTTAGGACTGTACATTCCTTTTTTCAAACTTTATGAAATTACACTGTATGGTTGTAAGCTAGTTAACATGTATTCTTAACACATAAGTTTTTCTTTCATTTTTAGTCCAATTCAGCCACTGTAAAATACATTCTGGTAACACTGTTTTTTGTTCAGTTGTTTTGTTGTTGTTGCTTGAAACATGTATTTAAAGTGTCAGTTATTGGATTTTTTTTTTTTTGTCAACCCTATAAAACCCTTTGTTACCCCAAACTACATATAAAAGCCTGATCAGTATCATAAAAGTAATGCTGCTCCTTAATTCTTTGCTACTCATTAAGACATGAACTTCCCATTTAAACAATGTGACGCTCTGACCGCTATGTGAATGATGCTGTTCTCATTAAGTGCTGTTAGAAGTGATTTAACTGATTCAGCATTTTGACATCTCCGTAAGGATGTATTAAACTCGACAAAGCAGTTTTATTAATGGATGTACTGATCTTGTGATGACGGCACTGTTCACAGCAGTTAAGTAATTAGATATTATGACCTTACAATTTTTACGTTTATTTTAAGTCAATTCAAGTCGTCATTATTTATAGAGCGCTTTTTACAATACAGATTGTGTCAAAGCAGTTTTACAGTATTAAAGCGGTCGAAATATTAACGTCGAAATAGTGTGCCATCCTCCTTTGGACAGAATTGCAATTTAGTAGTTAATTTATTATGACTAAAAGTTAAAATACTAAACATTTTAATTGAATTATTAATCATTTTTAAGATTATGGGAAACATACAGTTAAGTGTGTCCTAGAGAAACTTTTGACTGTCAGTGTATAATATAATACTGAGAGGTTTTCTAATCTCCAGAGAAATATTTAGAATACTTTATAGATTACGAAAAGGGTTCTTTGCTGCAAAGAATCATTAAATAGCCTTTGTTTGGGAACAGTATATGTTCTTACTTGACTGATTTAATAGCCCAAATATACATTACCTTTCAAACGTTTGGGGCTGGTAAGGTTTTTCATGTTTTGGAAAAATGTCTCTTACTCTCTGCAAAGCTGCATTTATTTGGAAAACGCAGTAAGAACAGTAATATTGTGAAATATTTTGAAATGCAATTTATTCCTGTGACGCAAAGCTGATTTTCCAGCATCATTACTCCAGTCTTCAGTGTCACATGATCTTTCAGAAATCATACTTATATGCTCATTAATATGAAACAATTCTTATTTTTATTCATCTTGAAAACAGTTGTGCTGCTTAATATATTTGTAGAAGCTGATGCATTCTTTCAGAATTATTTGATGAATGCATTCATGTGAAATGGATAACATTATAAATGTCTTCAATCTCAGTTTTAAGTCTCAAAATAAAACAATATTTTACATTTATAAATGTTCTAAGATCAAATATTGTCCATAAATCTATGCTTATTTATTCCAGAGATTGCAACCCCTCACGTGGGCACATATGCTAAATAGGTGGGCTATTATTGTCACAGGTGGGACCCACAGAGATCTGCATCTGAAATGCTGTTGTCATGGAGACTAGTTACTGTCATGTGGACAGGCCGGTGGGGACTGGTGTTGGGATCAATAGGCGATCTGAAGACAGAATGTTTTCTTTCATTGCAGACCGCGTGCCAGCGTGGGGCTCTCTCTACCCCTTAGTTGTGATGGAGGAACTAGGAAGAGACCATTTTAGCCCTAACAACAGATGAACTAGGGGAGGGAAGACATGTGACTGAGTGAGCTCTCCTGTTTTAGCAAAATTGGCTAAGATTGGTCCCCTTGAAGAGAAAGTCAAAGAGATGTGTGAAGGCACTAAAGTGTTTTTTTTTTTTTTTGCATTGCCTGTTCCTCAGAGTGATATGTATTCACTGTAGACGGTTTCATAAACCGCTCATGGGAGCTTCAAAAGCCAACTGATTTATGCCTGTCAGCGTGTGTAGAATCTGCTATCTTTTGCTGCGTGTGATTACATATGTGTGTGTGTGTGTGTGTGTGTGAGAGAGACTGAAGTGTTCCAGTCTAGGGAAGGTACTGACCACTCTAATTATCCTCTATTTTCTTCAAACATGGCAGAGCTTTTGTGCGCCTGTCTCCTGAGATTCTCTCCCCCTTCTCATTTTCTTTGAGATTCTATTCCACTTTATCCCTCGCTGTCTTCTACATATAAAACACCTTCTTCAATTATTCCGCTGACGTTCATATCTGTATTATTTGATGGCCAAGTCCGGTCAAAGGGGCTGTTCGGCTCACTCTTCTGTCAGTGGCTACAATCAATCTGAGAAAAAGGTCCATTTTCTGAGCATCTGTGTGTGACAGAAAGATAGAGAGAGTTACCAGAAGTACAAAATGAAAAAGTAAGGGAGGGTGAAGCAAAAGAGTTGGGTGGCACCCCTAAGTAAACAGCCATCTTTACGCACTATGAATCTTTGTGGCTCATCTTGTGTTGTTTCTGTTGTGTTGTTTCACACATGCATGAGCAGCATGTTAACAGAGAAGCAGCATGAAAGCAACAGCAGGGTCACATCAGGATTTAATATCTAATGAAATGTTTGTGTGTGTATTATTATTTGAGGTCAGTGTCCAGCTCCATTGTTTTATATTGCCCTATTTCAGCAGTTTGTGCAGCTTGTGTAGCTAGAGTGCTGCATATGACAAAACATACAGTAGGGTCAGCATTGATACCATTGTACACCTATGCTTATACAGCACTGCTCACATAAGCAGTTAATATGGGCACCAAAATAAATATGCACGCTTATGTATGTGGTGTGAAACAGGCCCTAGGGTTCATATTGAGCTGTAATTATGCAGTGGAAGTCTCAGTCAATAAAAACAACAATAGAACATTTCTGTCAGCGCCGTTCATGCAAGGACCTTTTGGTTCTGTCTTCATGCCTTAGGTATCTGTACGTGTGTGTGCTGCTCTCGAATGCTCCGAGACATGTGGGCTTGGGCATGAATAAACCAACACTTGAGTCTTAGAGAGCGTTTTTCCAGAGTGAGGGTTACTGCACTAGACTGAGGTTGAGTAGATGCCAATCGCTGAGGAGGAGAACAATGCTAAAGGCTGAGTCTGTCTCATTCCAGGGTCAGTTCAGAGTCACGGAGCCTGGGTCCATCTCGGGAGGTGCCACAAGTTTGGGAGATGAAGGGATTGCGAACAGATTGTGTGTGTGCTGTTTGTGGAGGTTCGCGTATTGCGTGTGTGTTGGCAGTTCCAGTCTGTTAGCTGACAGGCTTTCCTGTTAATGAGCAGCTGTCTAGCATCACTATTCATGAGACCTGGCTGTCACACCTTTCACTCAGAGCAACAACACATGAACCTCCTTGGCTCTTATTACTGGAGCACTTCAGCAGCAAACACACACACACACACACACACACCTCTACCCTACAGCAGTGTGTACCCAATTTGCTTCACTCTTTTGCTACCCTTCATAAAACCCTGTTATTTACCTGTAGGATCAAGATTTCTACATAATTAGAATAGATCAAATATCAAATACAGTACATTTTAGCTCTTGTTCCATAACCTAGAGAGCTGCCTAGACAGCATTTTAAGATACAGTAAGTGGTGTCACAGCAGCACAAAAAAAGCATAGTTGCCTTCTAAGATGGCTTACTTTTGGTCAAAAACAGATTGAAAGAAAAAAGAGAAAAGCATAGATCAGATTTGGGATCAGATTTCTAAAAATTGAGCTGAGTTTGGATAGTGTACTTATACCTTATGAAAAAACAAGTGTTCTTAAACTATATTTAATCTGCACTTCATTGTACTTCAAATCTTAAAAAGTATATTTGTTTACAAAACAGTATTTACAGATTATATGATATAAAATAAACAAAGAGCGACTCACAGTAAGAGTACTTTGTTTCTTAATTTCACTTTATAAAAAGTGCCCTTTGTAATAATGTACATTTTTTAATAATGTCATCTCATAAAAGAGTTTGAATAAATGTGCATTGTACAAGATAATAATAGTAGTAGTCTAATTCATAGTAATAACAAATGGCTAAAAATGTAAGCATCTTCTCAAATAGTTCTGAAGATGTTTTTTTTGTTAATGTTTCTTAACAGACACCAGTGTTTCCCACAGACTTGCAAATGCAAGTCATCCTCTGCCAGCAGGAGGCGGCTGCTGGAGCAGGAGATATAGCGGTTTTACCAGTAACGGCTGTAATCAATAAAGGCTACTTTATCGGGCATTACAGGAAAGATTAAATGAAAATGAAATCAAAGTTTTTCTGAAGACGGATCGATTATTTTCAAAGATAGTCCTACATTCATATAAAACACCCACGCTGCATTTTAATTTTGAAACATGCAGTGCTCAGTTTATTCAACAAAGTTTTAAGTCCTTGGAAAATCTATGTGTTGCAAGTCCGTTTTGATATCATGACGAGTCGACACAAATAACTCAATGTATAGGACACAAGACGGTGCTAGAAATCAAATGGCTAGTTTGAGTGCACTGGCCACGAGCATTGATATTGTGGAGTCTATTGTCAGACCAACACACACATTTCATGAAGAAAGTTAAAGCTGAAGTCTGTACGTTTTGCCTCTTTGTCACATCAAATTGCAGTTCCTTGTAGAATTATATGCCATGCGTGGGATGTGATCCAGCACGGATGAATCTGTTTTGAGGTGAATGTGTGGCTGTCAGTCAACGCACCAATGTGGATATTCACTTAGTAATATACTTAGTAATCATAGATTCTAGCCTATATCTTGGAATATATGATTCAAATAAGAATTTTCACTAGATATTGCATCTGAACAAGTAAGTAACAAGTCTGCCCATGCTTTGTTCTGACAAACTGAGGAAAAACGCATTACAATAAATCGTGCTACCAATGTGTGGTTACTCTAACGATCGATTAACTCATATCACATCAAACCCTGCTA
>NW_020523898.1:0-52324 GCF_003368295.1 Carassius auratus | reverse complement strand
GCATGAGTTGACAGAGGGTCTTCAGGGTCAATGTCAAGCTCACTGGGAATTAATTATGCATGCAGGTAGTATGCGGATCTGATCTGAAGTGAAAGCATGTTTAGGCATCAGTTATTTTAGGGTTTATATACATATATATATATATATATATATATTATATATATATATATATATATATATATATATATATATATATATATATTGCTGCTATAGTATTTATAAATATTTTTAAATCACTTTTTCTATTTTCAGTTTTCATTTTAAATTAGTTTGTTGTAGTTTTCTCCTATGCACACATGCGCACACACACACACACACACACACACACACACACACGCACACACAGACACACACACACACACACACACATATATGTATATATATAAATGTAATTACAGAAATTAAATACAGATATAATTACATGTAGTTTGTTTTTAAATATAAGTACAATGTAAAAACATGCATGTACACAATAAGTACATTGTACTAAATTATTAATAAAAATGTAAGTACGTAGTAGTTAAGGCCACTTAATATAAAGTGGGTCCAGTTTTTTTTATTTTTTTTATGTACGTATATAGCTTTAATTTGTTTTTATTTCAGCTTTAGTTTTAGTAATTTTAGTACTTATGTTTATTTATTTAAGCTAGTTACCAAAAAGGTTTGTTTAAATCTATTCTTTTGTTTTTAATTGTAGTGCTGTCTTGCCATCCATCCATCCATCATCCATTATAGTGTTATTTGTTGGTACTGTATTACCTTTTTATTGTTATTCTTGTTGTTGCTGTGCAAACTGTCATAGATTATGAGCTCCATAGGGTTAGGATTAGTGGTTGACAAATGCATTACCAATGTGTGATATATCAAATTCATGTTGGCAGTATATTTCTATTCAGTAAGTATTGGCTTTTTATCAGCCATTGGCCACCACTAGTTAATATATATACAGTATATATAGGTTTTCTGTCATCGCTAATAGAAGGCACCAAGGCAGCATAATCGCTCATTTTTGTTAACAGAGATGTTCCTCACTTGCTGTGCTTGTACAGTTTTGGGGTGGAGAGGAAGCTCTCTAACAGAGCAGCATGTGTTTCATTTAGTAATTTTCCTCCTTATCTTTAAACAGGGGCCATACTTCCATGCTGAGGTCTCTTGCTGCTGTAAAGAGTTTGGAAAGGCATTCATGGTTGTTATCACTTTTGAAATGGCAAGGAAGTGACAAAATGACTGGGCAAAGAAGAAACCATAATTAACCACAGAGGAGAGTGGCTCTGCATCCCATAAAGTGCTGTTGCACACACACACAAATATACACAAACAAGCATGCACAATCACAAAAGAGAAGGAATCCTTCACTGGCCACAAGGTTTTAATACGAAGGAGCTATAATAGCGTCTGGAAAAATTAACTTTTTAAATCCACTGCTTTTTATGTTTGCCCACATGCTCAACAGGCCTTTTACTTTTTTTTTTCTTCTTCTTTTTTACTGCCAGCTTGTTAAATGTCTTCTGGCAGGAGTGTGGCTCTGGACCCGGGCCACTGTTCAGTTGCTCTTGAGCAGGCCGGTCCCTGGAGAGGCAGGACTGCTGCATGTTAGGCTGGAATGATGGAGGAAGTGGCCACTACCTTCATCAGTCTCAATATGAACAGATCATAATTCAGCTAACTCAAGCTGGCTGAGAGTTGACTTAAATGATCATTAAAATAATATTAAACCTTATAAATGGCCGATTTAATTGACACTTATTGGAATGAAAAGGGCAGTTAAAGGAGTGAAAAAAAAAAACATTCATTGGAAATTATCATTCCACCTCATCCAAATTATTTTATTTATACATAATTTTGAATATATATTTTCTATAATTTCTTGTAAAAAAAATTAAAGTTAAAATTTAATGCCATGTTCTCATCTAGTTCTGTCAGCACTGTACATCAAACAACACACACAAGCACTTTTACACACATCTGTCACATTGAACTCATCCAAGCTACCACCTTCATTGTGATTATGGTGTGAACATTAGCATGGGACACAGCTAATAGCCATTTAGCTGATTCAAATGAGGAAATATTGGAAGAAAGTTGGTGGTGGAGTGCTTTCATGCAGACTGCCAGCGCTAGCTGGAGAAGAGACTTGTTTCCATTTCCAGAATTAGACTAAAATTATTCTAAATCAGTGGGGAGGAGGCAGAACAACCCTCTTTAGTTTTTTTGGATGCATTGACAATGTTTGCGATCACTTTGTTGGCTACCTCAAAATGCTGGGACTGCCAAAGATTAGCCAAATAAATTGCTTAATTGATCCATTCACTTTTTAACTGATTCTTGATTAAGTGAAAAGCCTCAAGCATGGCAAGAAACATAAAGGAAGTGTATTGCTGTCATATCCCTGTTTACCTTGCTATGGGGACTTCCCACTGGCTTTTTTATTCTTAAATTTAACTGATAATAATCACTATAGGCTAACCAAGGATAAAACCCTACCCTGAAATGATAATATTCTGCATTTTTAGCTAGATTTTATGTACCACTTTCAGAAGGTCCCCAAGAGGGTTGGTTGGATAGGTTTTGTTTCCTTTTATAAACTATTTTAGTTTATTACTATTTTTTTTTTTTTTTTTGTAATTAACAACAAATAAATTAGTCTTAATACCGAGCCTTGAGGTACGTCATACTGAATTTGTGATTCATACGGTCCCACGACTGAACCTGAAAGTATTTTATTTTTTATTTTATTTTTTCACTTTGTTTTATATCACCTGAATGAGTTTGAGGTCCTTGCCACTGTTGAATTGTGGTTTGCTTATTTGAGGTCTGAAAGACACATTACTTTAGAAATGTATTGATGACTGCACTGACTGACATCACTGAATGAGAGAAAAAAATGAACTGCATTAAGCTAGCTGATGGCTCTGTTGTCTTCTGTAGTGCAGCTGAATTCCATCTTGCAGCATTGACACTGACATTGAACTGACTTGAATCAACACTGAATTGATTCAAGCTGAATAACATAATTGCTGCCTTTTGTAGAACTGTAGAATTATATTCGTTTTCAAATCCACACTGAACGTCACAGTGTTATTAATCTAAACTGAACCAACACAAAACTGTCTTGACCTCAATAATGACACTATTGTATTTTAGAACTGCTTTACAGCTGAATCTGAATTGTCTTCATAGTTGAGTTTCCATAATTGATTCAGCTATTTTTCATGTTTATGAAGCTGTTTTGGCACAATCTGTATTATATAAAGTTCTATAGAAATAAGTTTGTTGTTGTTACATGAAGGGATAGTTCACCCACAAATGAAAATTTGCTGTTAATTTACTCACCCTCAGGCCATCCAAGATTTTTTTTTTTCTTCTTCAGTAGAGCAGTACAGAATATGTTTAGATGAAACTGTTGTCCTTGGCAATTCAAACACTGCACGTCTGTGGTTTTGGATGATTTAGATGTGAAAGAAGATGACATTTTATGCACAGCTCTACTTGTTTGGTCCAGAATACTATTTAAAACACCTAGCTAGCTTGCCCTTTCAAATTATAACACATTTCAGAGCGTGAGAGGCAGACATTGAGAGATATTATTCTGGTAAAGATTACATAGGCCTTTCTGACACTACTGTAGTAAAAAGAGACAAAGTAGTAGACTTTCTTCTTCTGATACTAACAGATGCAAATACATGATTAGTTTATTTCCCAACAGGCCACCCATGACACATACCACCAGCAGAATGCGTAATGACCAGGTTCTTGACTCCCGCTCATAAAGCATTCCACGCGGCACACTCAACAATAAACATCGCTCTGAATTTAGTCCAGGCAGCGATCCTTAATTGCGGTGCATGTTCAGAAGCGATCGTTAGCAATTTTCTCAAGATAATAAATAATCAAATCATGCAGTGTAGCATTTTCTTTCTCGCACTCAAGCAAATGTGAAAGTGTTCTCTTGGGATGTAACCTCCGTACATGACAGCAGGAAAGATGCTGTGCTTGTGTGGAGAAAGTTCCAGAAACTCTGAGCCGGTAGTGTGTGACATGTCCAGGCCTCCCACATCCGAGCTGGGTCAGACTGGGCTCAATCCCTCCCGCTTAAGCCGACTACTAAATTCCAGGGTGATAATGCTGCACTCTCCCTGGTCTGGAGCTCATTATGTCTGTGGACTGCCAAGCCCATCACTACAGGATCCAGGGAGCAAAGTCTCAGAGCTGCCTTTGTTGGTCGACTCATGAGTGTGGAGTCAGCAGATCTGCCTCTTCCTCTCCAGAGATCAGCAGGAGAATTGGAACACATTGAGGGTAGCCAGATGCCATTTTCAAACTTAGTTTCAGAGGTGCTTCAAGGGAACGCCGAAAGACTTTGTGGTGGAATGCCAGTCCGCAACTGGTACTAGCACCCTGTTTTTTGTATGTTTTTCAAATAGCTTCAGACAGTCCTGCTGTTTCATCCACAAAATTAACTATGGTCCTCAATTTTAGGGGTTGTCCATGAGTAATCTTGTGTTGGATGTACACCCAAGAGTTCTTAAAGAAAGTATTAGGTTTCATTTGATATAACACACCCACACACACTACACACAGGTTTCCAAGTTGCATGGGGACATACAATAGTTGTAATAATTTTAATGCTGTACAATCCCCTTACCCTAACCCTAGCCCTACACCTACCTGTCATACAAAACTGCATTTTTAGATTTTCAAAAAACGTCATTATGTATGAGCTGTTTTCCTTATGGTGACCAAAAATATTCATTGTAAACTAATTTATTAATTGCATTGTTAACATTTATTATGAAATCCCATCTTTAGACTTTTTTATCCTCAGAATTCAGAATATGCAATTAAGATTTATTATATACTCTTGCAATTTAGATGTAGTTTAAAGACCCATCTCTTTAACCTGGCCTACACATAACATACTAATATGCTTCTAATATCCAAATCCGTTAAATGATTTTTAGGCTGCATTAATTAGGTAAACCGGAACCAGGAACACCCGATGTACATGCTACTATTTGACAGCATAGCCATATCGGCAACACAAGTCATTGAGTTTACTCTTGCAAGTTTAGATATTAACTCTGACAGTGACATAGTGAATGTAAATAATTTATTGATGCATACCAATTGCTGACAGGTCTCATTTGATATAATGACATAGGCATCTGCTATTTAATTATGAAAAAAAATAAGACATAAAAAAGCAATTAAAGTTAATATATGCATGCACTTCCATTTAAAAGCTTGGGGTCAGAAAAAATATCAAAATATCTTTAAAAGAAGACTATTACAAAATATATTATTTACATAAATACAGAATATTTTATTTAAATTTAATTAAATTCTTAAATATTCAATATATATATATATATATATATATATATATATATATATATATATATATATATATATATATAATATAAAAAATGAATATTATTTTTTTTTATATTTAAATAAAATATTCTGTATCAATTTAATAGGTATAGGGTTCTATACCCGCTGTACATACATACACACACACACACACACACACACACACACAAACACACATATTGCATTCAATATAGTCTGAACAATATTCATACAAACTAAATACGACATATGTATATTCAAATATCATATATACTGTACAACATATGACATATGTGGATGTATGAAAACATGCTATCCCCTAAGACGCATCAGTGTTTCTCGCTAAAAATCACACGGCCCAATTTTTGATATAAGGAAAACATCTCAGGTAACATTGAAACCTGTGAGAGCCACACACTGCTAGCACACAAGCTGATAATCTCATTTTGAATTTTTTTTTTTTTTTTTTTTTTTTGCCAACTGGCAGCATGAGGAGAAAAGTGCTCGTTAATGAGAGGATAGTCAGTGAGAGGCTATAAATATTTTCACAGCTTATTTGGACATTTCTGCCCAGTGGATATGAAGGCAGTGCTTTGATAAGGTGAAGTAGTCTGTTTGAACAAGTAATTTGGCACAGTGTACATGCTGGTGCAGGGAACTCTAATTCTGCAGATCACACCTGTGGTGTGAATTTTATGATGCACCTTCAAGTGGAATGATTAACAGACTCAAATTGACCCCAATTTAGGCTTAATTCTCGAATGGCAACAGCAAAGGTGCCATTTTAGACAGGGCTAATGTGCCATTTTAAAGCCACAGACCACAATTAAAGCTGTTTTTATTAATTTTACAGTGATTAAAAAAACATATGTTTAAAAAAAAACATATGTTTGAGAATTAAATGTTGCATATATAATCTCAATTTGCTACAAACCCATGATTGGGGTTAGTGCATGAAAATATAGCCTGCCGCTGATCTAGACACAAGGGCATCCCTTTGTTTCTTCATCACTGGCTTACTCTCTAATGAGCGTTTATATTACAGCTTGCAACAAATGTCATCTGAGAGGACAGTACCACATGCTGAGCTTACAGTGAGATGCAGAGAGCAGAAATTTCCAGCGATGACTTTGGTACGTGGAAATACACATGTAATTAGTTGTACCTCAGTGACATGGACGTTGTAACCTTTCTGCTGGACAAGCAAAAGCTACTTTGCATGCTGAGCTCTCACAGGCTGTCTAAACTAGCTGTTAGTCTAGTAATTAGTGACTGTGCTGTTGTCAAAGACATGCAATACAGCCTAAAGAATAGGGTATGGTAGTCTTTTGAGGAATGACATATAGCCTACAGTGTATATTGCTATTTTGGTTGCAACTGCCTGATTAAGTGTGTCCAAAACCGTTTACTATAGAACCATTTCACTGTGAATCAAACTTATTTGGCGCTTTATAAAGGATTTCACAAAACAGTAAAACTGCAGAAGTACTACACAAAAAATCCTTGTTTTGGCCAACAAATATTAACATGTATTAATATTAATATATAATGTGATATATAATGTGATATAATGTGATTTTGTAGTGTTCACTAGTTTACTGAAAAGTAAATTGGAATTCAAGTTTGGAAGACAAAAATTATCCAAAGCTAACAAGAACTTGGAGTTTGAAGCTAACATACAAAACCACTGTGACATCTAGCTCTAGCCTACCTATATATCTACTGTAAATCAAATTTTCACATAAAACCACCAATTGACATAAATCATTCAGATTGTTTACATGAAAACCTTCAAGACTGATTCCACGTCGGCACCACATGACATTACTTGGACAACCAAGGCTAACTAAACATCTGTCAGCCTCCATTTGCCCAGGGTAAAGTGACTAAACCTGTAGTTAATGACCCAGCGATGTCATGCAATTTACTTAAATTAAAATATGGCCAGAAATCGTGGCACAAACACACTTATGCTTGCTCCCCCACATGGCAGAAAAGCACAAGCGCCCATTAATAGAAGCCTCATTGTAATGCCACGACAGTTTCTTGGCTGCTGCTTCAGCGTGCTTGACAGTCGTGGTCACCCCATACCAGACCTCACCTATACTCGGGGCAAAGATAAATCCTGTGTGATTGATTGGAGTAGCTTTATATTCATTCATTAGCCAAGGCCCTGTCAGACAAGACCTGGCAGGTACCTTCATCCTAGTGTGGTCTCAGGCTCAGAATCCTGAGCTTATTAATGACATTTTAGACATTAATATAGCAGGGATTAGGGATATCCTATCTCCTTTGTTCCTCAGACAAACTTTATACAGTTTTTTTTAAGACTCTGGCTCGCTCTGCTTCTATCTCGCCCACGCACAACCCCCCTTCGGTTTCTGTCCTTCCCACCGTTTCTTCTTTAGCCACTCTTTTTGGTCCCTGTCATTTACGCTTTCTCCAACTGTCCTTTTACTTCTCACCTTTGAGGGCAGGACTAGTAATACAGTTTGATCAGTGTGAAAAGGACCTATCATCATGCACATTATTACACTTTTATCCTCGTCTCCACGGCAGTATTTCCAAGTTTCTTTCTCCTGTGCTCTTAATGCGCTACAGATATCCGGGAGCAGATGAGCCCTTCTTTTGCACCCAATCTGGTGACGGATAAGGGTTGGAGGTGGATCTCCAGTGCCGCGCTGCTGACATATCCCAGATCAACGCAGGTCTACCTCTGCCTCCCCATCTCTCATTTTGCCCCGTACTGTCGGATAATGTCCCTACAAGATGGCATTTTGAGGCTTTCCATGTCGAGATGTGTCGACTCAAGCTGTCTGATCCTGTGGCCATACGCAGGGGGAAAGACAGAAGGCCAGCGAATGTGGAGAGCGAAACAACCCGTGGGTCTGATGTTGACATTTCTCAAACTCACAGGATTGGTGCTGTGACCGGATCTAGTGCTCTGTTTATGCAAGATGGGAAAACAAACTTGACACTAAAACACTACGGGGCCAACAGACACAATGCCAAATGTCTGAAGGCGAGACAATGCACAGTGATTTACCTTTACACACATTACAGAATTGGACAGTTGAATGTTCTTATCTCATTTTTTTCAACCTGTAAAAGGAGCTGTTGTGCCTTTGAAGCCTCAGTTTCTTCAGTCTTCCCCAAGAGTTTGAGGGTTATTTTGTGTCTTAGAGGGTTTGGAAGTAGGATTCTTACCCTAATAGAGAGTCTTTGAGTGTGTTCCAAGGAGCTAAGACCACATGTGACAACACTATGTCCCTCTTGAGGAAAGACAGGCCTGATGAAGCCGGCCCTCCTTATGGCGAGCACTTTGCCAATGGCCCGTTTATTAGCGTTAAAAACTCTTCAACTTCACAGCCAAAGATTAGTGGCTTTTTTCCAGGTATTCCTCCGTCTTGTCCATATGGAAATGCTTTGCATCATCCCAGAATCCTCCCTCCTCCCGACCATATTTTCGTATCCCTTTACAGATTACAGGCATGGCGACTTCAAAATGGCTTCAAATCCAAACGCTCAAATTGTAGCTGGAATGTCTGGCTGTCTGTGGGTGTGTAGTGGGTAGGCAGTGTCATGTGAGCCTTCCCCTGAACTCAGCAGGTACACTTATATGTGTGAACCTAGTAGTAGAGGTGGAAATAAAGCACTGTTCATTAAGCTGAGGGGCATTATACAGTTTTTTGGCAGAGTACAAACTAGAGATGTTCATTTCGGTTCATTTTACCGACCGACAACCATTACTTATCTGAACATTAAACCTTAACTGATAAGATTAGAAAAATAAATTAGTATCAAGTAAAAATAGAATGGATGAGTGTCTGTGACCCATAAAAAAATAATTCACAGTATGTATCCCACGATTTTTGTGGCTGCTCCCGCAAAGTTCTTATATTGTTTATAATGTTTGCACTATCAGTATGCAGGTATTGAAATCGCTTTTAAATGCACACTCGCTGTTGACTTTTGATTTTGCGTTCACGCGCACTCCGTGTAAAGGAGCATGTCTAATATTACATAATGACGACATAATGATCTAAATAAATACCTATGAAAAGTATACAAAAATAATATACACTATCATTCAAAATTTTAAGGGCGGTACGATTTATTTATGTATTTATTTATTTTTTTGGACTTTTCAAAAGATACTTTTGTTAATAAAGGATTTAAAATAAATCCAAAGTTTTCTTGATCAAATCAGCATATTAGAATGATCATGAAAACTAGAGTAATGTGAACTAAATGAATTATTTTACTGTATTTAAAAAAAAAAAAAAAAAAATAGCATTAGTGAGCATAACACACTTTTGAAACTTTTGAACAGTAATGTGTTTTTTTTTTTTTTTTTTTTTTTTTACAAAATCATTGATTTTGAGCCACAGGAACAATTATATATAATATTGTATATTATATAAGTAGTGTAGGAAGAACGACTCAATTTTATCATGCACAGAATTTCATGTTCGTGGGCAAAGGTTAGTGTCCAGATAATAAGCGTTTAATTCCCAGGAATGTAGAATGGATGCACTTTTCCTCACTCCCTCTACTGGCAGCTTGGATGCTGCACACTGTGTGCTAGAAACCTCACTACACTGAGGAACATTAAATGGAACCTCCTTCACAGAAGCTATAAAATGTCTCAAGGCCAACACCAATAAATAACACAATTACCCTCACCTCAGGCCTATTAATTACCTGGGATGTGCTTTACCAGAACTACCTTCGTGCTGACTAGCTAATGCTTCCCCTTTGACCAGGACTGGAGCCTCAAATGTCTCTATGGGGACAAGCTCTAATTAATCCTCTGTTACTGTTGTAATGGTGCCTTCCAGAGGGAGACCGCAGTAAAGCTCAGAAATATTATTTCACTCATACATTGTAAACAACAATCCATCTCAGGGGAAGTGGAAGGGCTGGTGTTTGAGGGTTGAAGGGGTGAACAGGGCAAGGCATTGGGGAAATGCAACATTTCAGTTGCTTACTATGAGCAAAACTGTATTGTCTAAGCTCTTGTTTAGTGTGAAAGGGCTGTCAAAACAGGGCATAATTTACAGAATGGCAAATGAAAACAAACCCTTTAATTTCTGTTTTGGTCTCCTATATATTAATAACAATATTAATAATATTTATAATGTACTGTGTGAACTTAAGTTATTAATGCAAAGAACAACAATAATAATGCAAACAATAAACATAATAATAATAATAATAATAAGAAGAAGAAGAAGTTGTTTATAATATATAATTTATAATAATATATAATTTATAAATATACAAAGAACTAATAAAAATGTAAATAATAGAATAAAAAATATGTGTTCATAAATAATAATAATAATAATAATAATAATAATAATAATAATAATAATAATAATAATAATAATAATAATAATAATATATTACTACTACTACTGCTATCACTTAATTTGTATAGCACTATTTAAGCAGTGGAGCACTAAAAATTTACATTAATAATAATTAAAAAAATACAAGATATAAAATAATTCACCTATAACTTCTCAGTATTAATGAATACAAGCTACTGACATTCAGACAAAATGTCTAGCTCCTGCTATTATCTCATGTTAATGACGCACTAGACAAAACATGTCAGTGGATGTAGAAGAAGGTGGAAAATCAAACTCAAGTTTGGAGCAAACAATAGAACAGAAGTGAAGTATGAATAGAGTCGCCAATGTGGTCAAGCTTTCTATGGTGTGTTTGAGTAACTTATCCTTCGAAAGGATTCTGATTTCTTGTCTCTTTGGTTCAAGACTCAAATTGTCTTCAGGTCCCTTTGTGTGCAAGAGACAAAGGCAGAACATGGCAGCTCCTGTCTGTAATTTTCTGTCCATTAAGCATAACAATAGTGAATAAGGCGAATGCTCTCCGGTTCTGGCTCTCTGCTTCTCAGAGACCTTGGTGCATGCCAGCATCCAATAACAATCAACAGCTGTGTCTATGAACAAACGCCATTCTCTGTCCTCCGAGCCCCAGAGGAAAAGAATGCATCTACTTTGCCTCACTGACCTTCAGAAGGAATGGCTTTCTGAAAGAATTATATGTCGTATGCATGGACAGCCCTCAATACTTTTAAGGATGTCAAAACCTAAAATGGTCTCCAGTGGCTTGGCCAAGGATACAACTGAGAAACCATGAGTTCCTGAAGATGACAGCCCCCTTTTTTTTTTTAAATCAATAAAAGTCTGTGATCAGCAACTATCAGAAACATAGTCTAAAACTAACATTTGCCATTGCTGCCTTGTGTGACTTGAGAAAATTTACTGGTGATAAATATATATATATATATATATATATATTAGGGGTGTAACGGTTCACAAAATTCACGGTTCGGTTCGATACGATACACTGATGTCACGGTTCGGTTCGGTTCGGTTCGATACGTTTTAGATACAGCAAAATGTAAAAACATCTCAACTTTTCAGAATGCCGCAAGCGCACCGCGGGTCATGTGACAAGAACTAACCAATCAGCTTCATCCTTTCCCGTAACAACGTTGAGAGCTCAGCCAAGATGAAGGATCAGCTGATCATAGTTGTATATGGATTGCAATTTTGAAATAAATTTAGTAGCAGCGCTACTGCAAGCGATTTTTAGAGCTGCAAATCCATTTATCCTTCGCTGAAATTTCCGCGTCTCATGGAGAGAGCACGTCATTGTTGCTTAGCAAAGACAGACGCCTCATGAGCGCTTCTGCCCAAGCGCTTTGGAAAGGAGGAGAAAGACGCGCTTAGCGTTTTCCACGCGTTTTTAGGCACGATATGTGAACGGCCCCTAAGGCGCTCGCTCACTCAGCACGCGCTGAAGGCTCGTTGCAAAATGTCGAATGCCTTTAACAGACCAGAAATATAAGATCCTAAAATAACCAACAGGTCTGGTGTTTGGGTTGGATTCCCTGTAAGCTATAGTTTCTAAATGCTGCAGGGATAGTTTGCTGCGTGCATGTTTCTCCTTTTTTTCGTCTTTTCCCAGATAGTACTGACGCATATATCCCAGATATTCACGCTGGTGTTTTTTTTTTTTTTTTTTTTTTATTCCCGCTGGTGTACCCTGTCATGTTGCAGATGCGACATACCGTTGTTTTTTTATCCACCACTCTCTTGCCATCACCATTAGCTATAGCTTAAAGGGAATCCAAAGTGCACCCAAACACCAGACCTGTTGGTTATTGGAGGATCTTCTCATTTCTAGTCTGTTAAACGCATTGGCTATTTTGCAACGAGCCTTCAGCGCGTACTGAGTGAGCGAGCGCCTGCTGAGTAGCCTAACATAAACATATAAGATGGTGTTTTTTTCTTCTTCGGGAGTGTCAGGGGCGTTGCCTGTTACGTTGTTTGGGTTATTGGGCTACCTTGTTGAACGCATATCATTTTATTTCTCTCTCTCTCTTTTTTTTTTTTTTTTTTTCAAATATAATTAATTACTCCAACGAACCGTTCGGTATACATAATGCGTACCGCGTACCGAACCGAAAGCGTCGTACCGAACGGTTCAATACGAATACGCGTATCGTTACACCCCTAATATATATATATATATATATATATATATATTTTTTTTTACCAGCCAGTGAAACTTGATGTGCTTTATTTTATAAAAAAAACAGGCATAACATAAATTATTATTATTATTATTATTATTATTATTATTATTATTATTATTATTATTATTATATAAATTCTAATTATGAAGAAACAATAGTATAGTGATATTTCTTTATTGATTTAATTTGTATAATTTGATTTAATAATATTAGATGAAATTAGGTGATGTTTCTCTTTTGTTTCCAATATTATAATAATAATAATAATAATAGTAAAGTATTATAGTTATATTTGTTTAATTATATAATTTATTATCATTATTATTACATACTAATAGTAGACTTGCATTACTAATATTTATGGTTGTTTTCAGATGGAAATAAAATTGTCTTTGTGATTACTCTTAACCACTTTGTGTTCTCAGGCATTAATATAATTAATAAAAAAAAAAAAAGATATGGGCCAACTTGTGAACAACACCGTTTCATACACTCGCCAACACTGAATTTGACTGAGTTTTAGGCTCTGATCATTAATAAATAAGCAATTTAGATGATCTTGTTCAGATACACTTATAAATGGATCAATAAGTCATTGTATAGCTCCAAAACCAACTGCATTATTTACTGCATTCAGGAAATACGGCTTAAGACCACAAATGTAAGGTCACTAGTGGACCAAAGGAAGGAAAATGTGCAAAAAGGCCCTATGGGTGCCCAGGAGGGGATTGTTGACCACAGCACTGTGGCCGCCTGACAGGACTTGGGCATAAACAACCACAACAACAAACACAGATTCAGACAGAGGAAAGGTGGCACGCAGACAGCAGCAGCTGTGGGTGGACAAAAAGCAGCATTTAACCGTTTGACTGAGCACAACATACAGCCATACTGCGGTCACACACACACACACACACTTTAAACCCCCTAGACTCTCTCCAGCAAAGACACTCGCGGCCCAGCATCCCTCATTTCCCCCGTGGGTGCAGGACAGTGGCCCAGGATCACAGGAGGCCCCTGCAGCTGGAAGGCATAAAGGCCTGAGAGGAGCAAAAGAGAGAGAGAGACTGGAGGAATCCCTAGTGTAGAGGCTTTTGGGTATTATTTTGCTCTGGTGTGTTCAGCTTGGCCAGACTGTCTCATGTATAGCCTGAAGCGGCTCGGGGCAGGGGGGTTGTAGTCAAATGGGTCTCATGTTCTTTTGAGCATGAAAGATGAAAGAAAAAAAAAAGCCACATCTGTGGTGACCATTTATCGATGAGACATAAACAAGAAGAAGGGAGGGAACGGAGAGGGAGAAAATAGTTCATTCACTGTCTGTAGTAAAGCTATGAATATTTAGCTGAAAGTTGATTTTATTTTAATTTTATATATTTAATTAAATTAGTATATAACATAGACTACCGTTCACAAGTTTGGGGTTAGTTTTTTTTTTTTTTGATGATGATGATTTTAAAAGGTGTCTCTTATGTTCACCAAGGCCACAGATAATGTAAAAAGCTAAAGTTGCTATAAAATAATAATAGTATTAATTATAGTAAATAATAATAATTAAAATATTGTGCAGTATTTTAATATCTTTAAACCTCTAAACCTAAATTCCTGCGATGACAAAGCTGAATTTTCAGGTTCATTACTTCAGTCTCTGGTGTCACATAAGTTTCCAGAAATTATTCTAATATGATGATTTGGGGCCCAAGAAACATGTCTTATTTTTATCATCGTTGAAGAAAACAGCTTTTGGCACTTTTTATTATATACTTTTATTTATTTATTTATTATTATTTTGCATTTGACACTTTTAATATATTGTTAATTACTATGTTATTTATTTTATTATAAAATACAATGTTATTTATATATATATATATATATATATATATATATATATATATATATATATATATATAATTGTATTTTTTTTTTTTTTTTACAAAAGAAATAAAATAAATAATAAAAATAATTCCAATAAATGAAATCTAATTGAGAGAGAGAAAAAAGAGGTATTTCCTTTAAAAATGAACTAAATTTCATATCTTGTAATCTCTGTCTGCTGTTTTTGTTAAATATGGCTCAGCTGTGTTTGAATCTGACTATTTAAAAATTCACCTAAAATGTAATTAGTTGACTTTACTTAGAAAAATTGAGGAAACCGATTGCCTTAAAATTTCCAAGTAAAGTATTGTATAAATTTTTAGTTGGTACAACTTAATAACATTTGTATACCAAACTTTTTAATCAAGTATACTTGAGTAAAGCTGACTCAAAATCATTAGTTGTGTTAACTTCTTATTAGGAGTTCACATTACTAGGAAAAAATTTGGAAACTGATTGCCTTAAAAAATTGAAGTAAGCTGAACTAAAAAAAATTAAGTAAAGACAAAAAGCAACACCTGACTTTAGGGAAAACATTTTTTATTATCAATTGTAAAATACAGTGTACCAAGCAATCATTTAGACACTCCTAAATATAAAAGTTTTTACTTTAATCACAAAAAGCACATCTCTTGTTAACAAATGTGCAGCGCAAGTGCAACCAAAATAAAAAAAAATATGACTGATGAATGAATTTCGAATTTGACAATCTGTGACCTGAAATGAACAGAACAGTTGACCTTTTAAAAGCATCAACGTTAGCTTAATGCAGGACAATGTATTACACTTCCAAAAAAAATAATAACCTTGCAGTGTAAAAATATTTTAAGTCTGTGACAAAAAGCTTACACAAAGTCTGTGCAACAAGCTTAAAGGTATAGTAAAGGGACAGCCCAAAACTGAAAATTCTGTCATAATTTACTCTCCCACATCTCATACCAAACCTGTAAGTTTGGATTGTCTTTGAAACACACATGAAAATATTTTAAATTAACCCTGAGCATTTTATGTCCATCTATTAAAAGTCCAGGTAACCAAAACTAAAAAAAGATCCAAAAAGATTATCAAGATGCCTTTGTGACTTGTTTTAAGACTAAACCCTTTCTCTTACAGTTTTGGAAAGAGATGAGGGAGTGTAAATAATGACAGAACGTTCAGTTTTGGGCGGACTGTCACTTTAAAACAATCTGAAAAAACCTTCACTTACATGAGCAGCATGTTTTTAAGGGACTGTAGTTTTGGTTTCAGGGATTTGTGTCCCAGAGAAAGAAACACTCTTTGAATAAAATCAAAAGTGTTCTTGAGCTGTGGAGGGTCCTCCAAATTGAGCGCATATATCAGCCCAAAAAGTAGCCACATGGCATCCGGGAGGTTTTCAATATTGTCCATCACAATGGCTCCTTCGAGGATAATTGCGGTGTGTGGATCCTCTAAATGCAGTGCTTGTGAAGAATCCTGGCTGCCTTCTGTTATCACAGTCAGAATCCCGATGGAAATCTGGGGTATGTCACAATCACAGTCCTAATAAAACAAAAAACAAAAACAGCAATATTAAAATTCTGGTTACATTAGAAATAGTAAATCTCACAAATGTACATGTATCTTAAAGAATCAGGACCATCACTTTCTGTTTAACATAACAACTAACAGAGATAAACAATGGTTAAAATATTGTGTGAAAATTAGACATTGTAAAACACAATGAACAGTACAATGACGGCAGAACATACACAAGAAAATGTACAATTACATTTAAAAAGTTTTGTGTCTGGTCTGTTTCTGGGACTGAATGCCTATTTGTGATGTATGTGTGGGGGATTAGAGTTTAGAATGAAATATACAAAGAATTGTACTTGCCAATGTTGCAAAAAAGGCAGAGGTTTCTTCTCCAAGAAGGAGAGGAAGTCCACGAAGAACTGCTGTGCGATTAGCAGTGAGTCAGTGCCCTGGAAAAAGAAGTTAAAATTAGTCAGAAAGAAACTCATTTTAAAATGAAGTGATGACAGTGCCCTGAAAAAAAAAAAAACTTACATAGAATGAAGTTTTACAGAATTTAGTTTAAGAAAGAAGCAATGACAAGCTTACCTTCAACTTAATTTGATCAAGAAACTCTGAAAGCCTTTTTCCAACTGCCCCTTTTTTGGTTTAAAAATGTTCAGAAATCGAGCTGTATGTTGATCAAGTGCTGTGAAAAAATCTTGCTTGAGGTTTTTGCTTGTGATGCGAACAAACTCTGCATTGATCTGTAAAAGGAAAAAGAACAATGCTTTATCTATTAGGCTTTTGGTTACTCTGTTAAAGGGATATTTCAAAATTGCCACGATTACTCTCATGGTGTCCCAAATGTAACAGATATTCTTCAGATAAACGCAAATATGTATATTTAGAAAAAGAGAGTTAATATATGGTCATATGGATTGATGTCACGATCAATGTATATATGCTTTTAAGAGCTTTCACATTCTTCACACTCAGAGATGGACGACTTTAAGAATTTGTATCTGAAGAAATTCATATAAATCTGGAATGGCATGAGGGTTAGTAAATGTTGTGTTAGGTTGTGTGATTTAATTGTTACTTACTTGTCGTTCTGTGAAGAGTGATGGCCATCTTTGAAGAGTCTCTTTTACTGGAGACTCAATCTCAACAATCTCCTTTCTCCTCAAGGAAAAAGTGGAATGTAAAAGTGGAAAAAACATAACCATTATTTTATCATTGTTAATAAAAAAATAGGAACAAAGATACACATTACATAATATGCAAATTAAAATACTAAATAGGCTTGAGTGTATACATTATAACTTTATTCTTATTAAAGTTACTCTATTTAAGTTCTTCACTGAGAACCTACTCACAAAAAAAAAAAAAAAAAAAAACCTTAAAAATGTTCCTTGATTGAAAGGATGGACCTAACAATTAGAGACTTGCAATGCTAGACTCATTTCGATTAACACAATCCAACACAATCCAAGAATTTGATTAAAATAAAAATGCATCCAATGTTCATGTGTAACACTAGTTAATTCAATATGATTATTACACGATTAATTATGTATACAAAGCAATTCAGACATTAAAAATAAGTAAATCAAGCACTGCCTCACCTTTCCATGTGCTCTTCACCAGAAATAATTGCATTCCGTTTCCGTTTCAAATCGGCTCCACCTACTGGTAGCACTGCGCATGACCAATCTAACATTTTCAAAATACTTATTATTTTAAGTAGAGGGTAATTGAATATTTTGAGTTTATTAACTTTCCATGCTAAAAAGTTGTCCTTACTTTATTAAACTTAGTAAGGTCAACAAACTTATTCAAAATAAGTTAGATTCACTTAATTTTATTAGTAAGATCATCAGTTACATTTTACAGTGTGGGTAGGAAGGATCATCTCACCTCTGCTACAGAAATGGCTCCTTAAGTGTGAGAGTCAGATGGTGAGTGACAAGTTAGCCGCCTTCGCAGCCAAAGGCGATAGCAAATTATGAGAGGGGCTGTAACAGTGGACCAGCTCGACGTGCTAAGTGCACTCAAAAGACTCACTCACAGACTAATGATGAGACCACAACTCTGACTGTGGCTTACACACAGGCTCCACTGTCTGTATGAGATCACACCTATACCAAGGAAACCAAAGAGGCCAAGAGAGCATGATGGAGAACTATTAAATAATAAAGGAGAATGAAAGATGAATTTAAACATTACATAGGCAAATACGATAACAACAAACCTCAGCTCTTAAAGGGAAAGTTCATCATTATATATATATATATATATATATATATATATATATATATATATATATATATATATATATATATATATATATATATATATATATATATATATATATATATATGATAATAAAATGAATACATTTATATATAAATACATATGAGCTTTGATAGTCAATCGTCTATGTTAATAAATTCCAATCATTTGTAAAAAAATAAATAAAAAAAAATAAAAAAATAATAATCTCCAACCAAGAATTGCAACTACTGTATGTGATTTACATGTACAGAAATGCCGTGGCATACCCTTCTCAGGTTTGGTTTCAGTTCTATTTTAAATAAATGAAAAATAGTCCAGGTGGTCATAATAATAGTAATCTATAATAAAAGGAAAACTGACTGGAAAATAGTTTTTAGTCTTTATTTAAGCAATGAAATGTATTTTCAAATTTAAGCAATTGGTAAACAAGAGAACACACTGTTCAGATGTTTTATGCACTATTACACATGTTGGAGAGAAGGTGCAATTAATTCTCATACCAGCTAACATTTTGAAAATATGAACACTTTAATGGAGCCAAAAATCTATATTAGGATGACTTTATGAATGATTTACACAAACATTCTGCTGTTTCATGAATAAGACCCATTTTCTGGAAAACAACATGTGGGCTTTAAAGAACATAATAGTAGAAAAAAAGTGACTGTTCCTTTAATGTCCTTGGTGACATCGAATTTTTACAAAACACACATTTTCCAGATTTCTTGCCCACTGAAATTTTATAGACACCCAGATGCTTGGTTGAATCAATCAAATGAACTAAATGTATGTCTGTCCTTTACATCATATGAAACTCTGTAGCTGTTCTGAATAAAGGTCTGAATGATGATGAATAAAGAGTGGGCCTTGTCCGGC
The DNA here is from genome assembly GCF_003368295.1 of Carassius auratus. Lineage (NCBI taxonomy): Eukaryota > Metazoa > Chordata > Actinopteri > Cypriniformes > Cyprinidae > Carassius > Carassius auratus. Next base: position 32,874 of record NW_020523898.1, on the reverse strand, counting down.
AGCCATGGTTCTTACACAAGAAAGAGGAAGTCATGCTATGATTGATAGCAAGAGCTAGGTTGGAGCAGAAAATTGCCAGGTCCTCTGTGAATGTGTGTATATGTGGAGAAGGAGGAGGGGGTAGAGGTGAGATGACTGGTGAGATGACAGTCAAAACTGCAGATTTCACTTATTAAGGTCGCAGGTAGGAGGGCTGAAGGGTGCAATTGATATCATTGTCACCAGCTAATCATAGATGACTCCTCAAGCTCCTGTCTAATTTGGACTTTCTTTCTCAATCCCACGACATAAATATTCCATTTAACTCACTGTTGGAAGCTTTACGTTCAGACAAAAACATTATGTGTGAGGGGCTGCTCAGTGTGGGGTGGATATTGTGAGACTCCAAGCATCTGTGCTGCACCCTCCACATTACACATGTAGAAACTCATATCGTTAAATTAAGCTCTTGGCTCAAGTCCAGCACAAAGCAGTGAGAACAAAGAATTACGCTCGTCTGCTCAGAGAATGAGAGGCAGAACTCTGAAAGTGTGACCAGATTTCTGAAATGAACACCAGCAATATATAGTTCATATATGATCAACATTTCCAAAAATAATAATAATTTAATTCTAGTTTTGTGCATTTTGACCATGGCGAATGTGGTATTGTGATCTAAAAAGCACATATGAACTGTTAAGACTGTTCAGAGTCAACTGCATAGCCCTCGATGTCCTGCTGGTAGATGTTATAACAACATCATCTGTTTTCAAAAAGCATATTTTTCTGTTAATGGCTATTCAATTGTATTTGAATTCTGAAGAACAATAACAACAACAACAAAAACTTTAAATTGCATATAGTATAATATTATTCTCCATTTCGTAAGTTGATAATTATCGTAAGTCGTAAATAATATTGGTTTATTATTGATAATAAAATACATTAATTTACATAATTCATAAATAAATTTAATTCACATAATTCATTTTTTCCCACTTAAATTTCATTTTCAGTTCAATGTCTTACTTGCTGTTTCTTCGTAATTGTTTGTTATTTACTAGCAATTGCTAAGTAAAAACTGTTTTCCACATATATTTTTTTCCAGTGTACATAAAGTACACACACACACACACACACACACACACACACACACATATATATATATATATATATATATATATATATATATATACACACAAACACACACACACACATTAAGATTACACATTATGTGGGCTATTTTGAACAGTTAAAAAAGGGGAACATTCAGAGCACCACCACCTGGTTAAAGTCCATTCACCTTATGGAAAGCAGCAATATAGAAAAACATATTGAAGTTATTATGATATAATTTCACATGTGTTGCATGGCCTCTGTAGCATCACATTTGTGGTTTGATTGGGTGTCTCCTCCTCTGAGAGTTCTGGAGAGTGAGGTTTGCTCTGCTCTGTGTTCGAGGCAGGCGTAAAGATGCCTCTATTGCTGAGAACAGTAGCTCCAGGGGGCTCCTCTAATCTTTCCAGGCCATCCAATTAGTGTTTGTCCGATTAAAAACTGCCCCCCCACCCCAAATGTTTTTTGTCAAAGAGGGGGCTGTACGCAGTCACCTGGGCCTGGTGGACAGCTGCCAATGATGAATTGTTCATTTGTTCTCTTGTAGCTGGGGAGGGCCCCCAGGCTATTACACAGCCTAGCATATGCACCGCAATTTTAAGCAGGAGCCAGAGGAGACCCATCTCAGATTCAGATCAGAGCCAGAGGTTAGCTGGGTCACTTCTCAAGCCATTTAAAGGAGGGCGTTGGCTGCTGGGCTTTTAGTCTGGGAAACAGACACGGATGTGATCCCAACTGGAATTATTGCAGGAAGATTAAGATCACAAGGGAGGACATGAATTGTATTAAACACTAGTGCTTGCACACAGAGCACCTTGTCGTGATTTACATCAGTAGAAAGGAAAGGACATTGTGCTGCCTTTCTGGCTGTGTGTGTGATTTAATTCTGGAGAAAACAGTTGTTTTTGCATATTCACCTAATGAAGCACTGAGATGATGTCAGTCAAGTCAGCCGGAATCATCTCTTTTATCCACTCAATTGATCATCAAGACAAATGATCTGACCTATTGACCTCATCTTTTACTGGGGTCAGTCAAGTCCAAGTTAGCACAAGTGGCTCAATGGCGAACAGCCAGGATAATCAATAACATGTTTCTTTACAGAAACATAATATTATGAAATCATTTAATAGATAATTACTTGTTACAAACACACATGAGATTCATGAAGAACAAAATCATTCATTAGGACGTCAGTCATTAAGACAGTCTAAATATAAATTTAAATCTTAAATAAAATATTATATATATATATATATATATATATATATATATATATATATATATATATATATATATATATATATATATATATATATATATATATATATTAGATGGAAACTCACATAAAAAATAAAAAAATTAACTGAAACTGAAATAAAAGTTTACATAGATAAAATAAATCAATTAAAGAAAAAATAAATGCAATTGTAAAAATCTAATAAAAAAATGTAATATACTTTCTTAAAAGCATTAAACGGATGTTCACTTTCCGTTTCTTGGGGTGGTGCATGTGTCAATCTTTGACAGTCTTTCAAATAAAATAAAACAAAAAGTGTTATGCACTCACTTAAAAGCATGAAATTTTGATTTTAATATTCCCTTTCTTGCTTTAAACTTCTGTAATGTAGCTTAATATTCAGTGAGAAATATGAGCGGGCAATATGTTGGGTGGGACGTTTATTAATCAGGATCTGAATGGTCTTTACATTACATTTACATTTATGCATTTAGCAGACACTTCTATCCAAAGCAACTTACAGTGCATTCAGGATATCAAATTTTTACAAATATGTTTGTTCCCTGGGAATTGAGCCTTTTTTAAGCCTTTTGCGCTGCTAACGCAATGCTCTACCACTGAGCCACAGGAGCTTAATAGAGAGAGCACATTACAGATGGGAAGAAACCTGTATGCTGTAATACCGTATTATCCGGACTATAAGACGCACTTTTTTTCATAGTTTGGTTGGTCCTGCGACTTACAGTCAGGTGCAACTTATCAACTTGTCAAAATTAATTTGACATGAACCAAGAGTAATGAACTACGAGAAATGAGCCAAGAGAAAACATTACCGTCTACAGCCGTGAGAGGGCGCTCTATGCTGCCCAGTGCTCCTGTAGTCTACAGACACTGAGCAGCATAGAGCGCCCTCTCGTGACTGTAGACGGTAATGTTTTCTTTTGGTTCTTGGTTCTAAATAAATGCGACTTATAGTCCAGTGCGACTTATATATGTTTTTTTTTCCTCATCATGATGTATTTTTGGTCTGATGCGACTTATACTCAGGTACGACTTATAGTCCAAAAAATACGGTATTATTGGTTAATATTTCTCCCCCCTCCCCACATAGATTGAGTCAGTGGAGATACTTATTACATTTTGATTAGACGTTACGAAAAAAACATACTTAAAAAAAAAAAATGCAATTACTGTATTGACTGATAAAGTGTGCACAGGGAAGAGAGTAATTTTTGATTTCACATTGTCTCTAAAGGAATGCATGTGGCATAATGAATAAGACAACACAGTAGTGAAAGAGAAAGAGAAAGAGACTACTGTGAGAACTGATGAATTTCCATACCAGATCTGTTCGTGCAGTTGTCAAGAGGTTAGGGTGAAGGCCAATCTAACTGGAGAGGAGCATGGATTAAAGTCTTTGAGATATGGATCTCTGGGCTCTCTGACTCTGAGTACTGGGCTTAAGTATCATATCCGTGGACAGACAGATCAATACTCTGCCTTTATTTTCCTCCTCCTTCAAGGAGATTTTGGTAGTTCTTTCATGGGGTTCTCCTCCCTGCCCTAATGACACAGTATGGGAGCAGGATCGTTTAGACTTCTCTTCGATCCCAGCACTCTTGATGGACTACTACGAAGCTGCTTGCTTACATATGTCATCAAGCATCCAAGTATATGTATCATTCTGTTTGCTGAAGTCTGTGTCAGGCGTAGTTAAACCTATAGAGATAATAAAGACACAAAATAGCAGACTTTTATAAAAGTCAAATCAGGCACAAAAAAATGAAAATGAAAAACGCTGAAAATGATCAATAGTTATCAAGGAGTCCTTTTCTATTGGCCCTTTTTGTCCAAAAGAGACCAAATTTGCGAAAAATATTCAATGTTAATTGTTAACTCTTTCTATCTAATGGCTTTGTGTATCATAAGTTAGAAAAAAAAAGGATGTGAAAACTGATTAAAAGTCTTTTTTTATGTATTTTTTTTGTCTGAAATCCAGATCATCTAGTTCAAACCTTTTCGAGCGACCTTTAGTAATGTCAGAGGCCTTTTTGATCACAGAATGAAAACAACATGAATCAAAACGATCGATTGACCCTCCGAGTCGAACAGAGGAGTGTTTCCTAGAAACAATGGGGTTCATGACACCATGGTGTTCTTCAATACTGCGTTCAGAGAGTATGAGAAACTTACTTCAAAGCCAATGTGTTTGTACGATCACCTCTGTACAAAAACATATGTTCTGTTGCCAGTGTTCTGTTCTGTTGTTCTGTTTCCACACTTGGAGACATAATGTTGACTTCATTCAGATATTTGACATCTCAACAATGAACTCAATAATGCATAGTTATACTAAGTTTCGCTTGAACAGAAAAGAGTCAAGGTTTGACTGGTTAGCGTGGGTCAGTTAGCCCTTGCTAGTAGATATTATAACTACGCAGTATGTGAGCAAAAATGACCTTTCTCCTTTGATTGTCAAAAAACAAAGCAAATAAACATTTTATACACTATTTTTAAAATGTAAATTTAAAAAATAACTATTTTAATTTAATTTAATTTAATTTAATTTAATTTAATTTAATTTAATTTAATTTAATTTAATTTAATTTAATTTAATTTAATTTAATGTTCCCTTTCTTGGGGTGGTGCATGTGTCAGTTTTAAAACGAACGTTTCACATAAAAACACTTTTAAAGGTTTCCAGTGGGTTTCAGACCCACTTTCATTAGTCTTGATATATTAACTTTTGACAGAGCACAAGAACAAGAGAAGAAAATTCACACAAAGTCCCTTTCATTGTATGATGCTCTGGGCCACCATTGAAATGTAATTTCATGCTGTGAGTCAAAGATGCTCCTTGGCAGCCAGTTCAGGAGACACAAGGATGAGCGAGAGATCAGTCTGATAATATTTCTTTCTCTGCTCTCACTGACCTAATTGGAGCCAAATGGTCTCTTTGGCTATAATGCAAAGACCATTAACCATCTTTCTTGGCCAGTTCTATCTACTTAGAAGGCTATTTAAACTTTCTAATTAATCAACACCAACCGTATGATGTCACTGGAGATGCATTTTGTTCTAACCATATCAGAGGAGAGAACAGCTGCTTTAAATAGACACATTTAGGGACGGATCTCGCTGCCATATAGATCACAATGCTTTCATTAGTTTGTCATTTTGAATTTCCAGCCATGGCCGCCAAGAGGCTATTGCTGACACATTTTTGTAAATTGTAAAAAGATGCATTGGGCTCTTTTACTGGGTTGCCGGGCTAATCTTGGCGAGTCAGGCATGCTTATAGTGCCAGGAATTAAGTACAACTGCCCCAACAGCTAAGCTTAGACTTAGACTGAGCTAAGGCTATGTTGAAAACAGACAAGAGGTGGAAAAGAGGCAAACGATTTTGGAATATCAGCAATATAATAAAAGACGTTGAACTTGTTTCTCTTAAAAATGTAAGAAATAACAAACACTATTTTGAATTTGATATGAAAGGTGAGTGATTGTGTATTCCAATAGTGTGCAGAGAGTTTACGTAGCAAACTAAGTTTAGAAAATTTGAGGAGACATCAACGTGATTTGAGAATAGATAGATAGACAGATATATAGATATATACATAGATAGATAGATACCGTACATAATTATATTACTGAAACAACTCTGCTAAAATTAAATATCTTTAATTATAGACCAAGATTTATTTAGAGGATAAGGTTCAAATCCAGTTTTAGTGGCTTACAGAAATTGAGACCGTCCCACTGTGTTTGTTTGCTGCTGTTTCTAAAGCACTGATTCTGTGGCAAAACCACTTTGGTGCTTTGATTGCAGATGATGTGTTCTAAATTAGCGTGTCCTAAGCTATGTCTTTTTTTTTTTTTACTCAAAACTTATCACTGAGCTGGGAAAATGATGTTTTATTTAGCATTCTGAGAAACAAAAAGCTAAAATATCAAAGTCTAAGGCCTCAGACTGCATCTGGTTCCCGTCTTGTTAACATCAGGAGAAAAAAAGAAAAGCAATCCACTGCATACTGTTTCATTTCACGCTCATTTCCAACCCATTCTCACTCCAAAGGCGTCAAAAACCGAAGCATGGTCAAGCGCCCCTAGCGTCACTTTTATGACGCCAAATGTGCCTCTCGGCGTCGACTATCGAAGCACTACGACCTTCATTGCTTTCAGTGGGAAACTTTTGGCGTCAGAATTCGACACGAGGACATGAGATGTTTATCGCTATGAAATCACGTTCAAGAAGTCTCATTCAGCACACATCGCGCGATTCTTGCTATCAGTTCCACAGTTTGGGTGAGTAGTCGTATATACGCTCTTTTAATGCCTTTTATCAAATGTATTCTGTCTTCTTTATTAATCAGATTAGTGCCATATGTTTAATCGCTGTATTATGTCGGTCATCCGCGGCTGTCTTTGAGTTTCATTGCGTTTAAATAAATGAACACAGCTGCTAATTAGTGTGATTAAACTCTATCTGTCACGTGACGTGCCATAGACCTTCGATCCGTTTTATATTATTATTAATTTCAGGATCAATGATGTAAGTTGTATTTGTAGTAAAATCATGGTAATCACGACACAATAGTAATAAATGAAATGTGAAGTTAAAACACAGTAAATGGGACATTAGTAACTGTAACTGTAGTTTTACTATGGTATATTAATAATCAATACAACAATACAATAATCACCAAACCAGCTATGTTTGTATCACTGTAATGTTAGTGTTTTTATGTGCTTTTATATGACAGAAATCACAGTAATCATGTGTTCTGTACCATGCTTTTAATACCTTTTAATGTGAACCCCCAAAAAAAAAAAAAAAAATCAAATTAAAAATAAATAATAAAACATGTATTTTTCCATCTTGCAGTTCATTCATATCAGTTTATATATATATATATATATATATATATATATATATTATATCTAAATATTTTGCTCACAGATCATTATTAACATTCTGTATATAATTCAATTTTATTTTCTCTCCCCTTTTTTATTATTTTTATTTTTAGCTGAAAAGACGTAAAGGCAGTCAGCCCAGTGGTGTTTCTGGAGAGGGATTCCTTCAGAAATGGAGAAGACAGAAAGCTGCGGAGGCAGATATTTGCAGCAGTTAGTCTGTGATAGTTTGTCTCTTTTATCAAAAATTCCTGCTGTTATAATTTGTACAGCATTTGTTGTTTCTTAAACTGTTGCACTGTCCAAATACCCACACTTGCCATCTTTTCACTTGACCACTTGATTACTTATTTGAAGTCTTTCCTGTATTTGGCCTAGTGTTCGAGTGAGCATGATGACCACAAGTGTGTGTCGAACTTTTCATGACCTGATGACTGTGTTTCCCAATCCTGATCCTGGAGAACCCCAGCACTGCACGGTTTTGGCGTCTCTCTTATCTGCCTTGGAGTCTTCACTGATGAGCTGATGAGTTGAATCAGGTGTGTTTGATCAGGGAGACATCTCAAATGTGCAGTGTTGGGCTTCTCCAGGACCAGGATTGGGAGCCACTGCCTTATGGGACACTTATGTGTTTAAAGAGATTTTTAATATCTAATTATCAATATTTCACATACTGTACATTGGACAGCTTTCCATGACCTTTTGTGAGACCTCTGCAAAAAGTCTGACGATTTATTCCAAAACATGATGCATGATGGGATACACTAAGCTTTGTATAGCGCTCCGGAGCAGTATTGGAGAGGTTTAGTGTGTGTTAAGGACGCTGTGCTTTGGCATTATTAAGACCGGGGACAGTCTTGTGCACACACTGTCACGTACACACACTCTCAAGTGGCCAAGACTGCAAGTGTGGGTATCTGGACAGGGTCAAAGTCTTAAAAATGATCACTAAACACAGTCGCACATCACAGTCTTAATAATCCAGTTTAACACTTGTATGATATTATACAAGCCCCAGGATGGTCTCATCTGACACTATCAAAAGAATTCATATGACTATAGCTTGTTATTAATTACTTGCTTTCAATAATGGATGCATTTAACATTTAATTATGCAGCATCTTTACAGAGGTGTAATGTACAAGTTGCACGTAATTTATAATATTTCCTTCCTTCTGTCTTACAGGATTTTTTCCAGATAATGCTGTTCTTCTTTTTCAGGTCTAAAATATCGAGCTCAACAGCTATTTGAAGAGCCAACCCTCACAAACCTTCCTAAAAACTAAAAGAGCTATTACTGAGTCTCAGCGAATCTTGCCATGATCAGCTCTTCCCAGGTACATTTGTTTAGAATATTTTTTAATCAACATTTACTCATCAAATGCTCTGGTCTGAATCTTACTTTAAATTAACTTAATTATGTTTAATGAGCAACATTAATTGCACACAGAGTAAGTAGAGATTTTCTTGTTTGACAGAAGAGAAGGAAGACCAAGGAAATGATTTGCTCAGGATGAGGAATGAAGATGGCCATCTTGTGCTCAAACAAACAGAAGTCCTCTGGTATGTGTGTGTTGAAGCAATGATGTGTTATACAACATTTTATGATGATCTCTCACAGAATTGGTCATGTCAGCCTTGATTTCGTTTTATACTATTACAATTACAGCATGTTAGCAAAGTGTGACTGGACATTTTTAATATTATGTTTTTAAAAACACACCACCTGTTTTAAAAGTAGACAAGTATCATGAAATTGGTTTAGTTGATATAAACACCAATTGACATTATTTCATTGTTTTGTAAATGTTATGTTATAAATTGTGAATTGATAGTTGATTGGTTTGAAGCCAGGCCTTACACTGCACAGACTAAAACACATTTGTGAGAGAAGTCAGGAACTTTAGAGAAAGATTCTAGAGGAAGAAAACACATTTACTGCAACAATAGATGAATTCTAGAGTCTCTGAGAACTACACATGCTAATGCAGTCTAATGAGCAAGATCTTTGCCTCTGTAACTTTTTCTTAATTCTTGCAGAATGACATTATTATTGCAGTATTTTTATTGGTACAGATGATCTCTTCAGCCAAACGAGGGGTTTTGACCAAGTGATGCTCTTGAAAGGAGTGAAAGAAGAGGATGTGGTAAATTGTCTTCAGAGAAAAAGCTTCTCAAAAGGTCTTAAAACAGCTTGAAGAATGGTAAGTGTACAGTACTACAAGGGTCATAGTTGGTCACCCTGCTAAAATCACACAGAACATAAGCTGCGCTCTCTGTCCATTAAACAACTTGATCTGGATTGTGTGTTTCACTTCAGGTCTGGGATGTTAGGACTGAGAGATCCTCTGGCTGAGAACAAGCTACATCACATCAGTGCTGGACATCAACCACAAACTGTTTCCAGACACGAGAGAAGAAGATCACGATGGGGAGATGAAACCAGTTTAGATGTGATGATGGGAATCATTATTTTCTGGAACAGTATCACATGTCTTATATGTATCACATGATCTGTATCACAGTTGACTGGATGGGACTGTGTGACTTTTAAGGACATTTCATCACTCATCTGTGTGAACTGATTTATATATGAGGTTAATGTATCTTTGATGATAATTATTTTCATTGAATCTTATTTGTCTTGATGCTACTTTATCAACTTTATAGTCTATGCTTCAATAAAATGAAAATGGTGAATATTGTGTTCTGAAGATTCTTGGTAAATACATCATTTTACTAGGTAGGCTCATATGTGTTTATTTTAGACTTGGAAAAACGACATATTAATTATTGGGATTATTTTTTTATTTAAGACATAAACATTTTTGATCGGATTAATAACATCTGGGACATCAGTACACCAGAAAGTATTTTTTTATATTTTAGTAACAAATATGCACATTTTTTGTGAAATACAGGGAGTTACAAGATTAATTATTCTGCATTACAAGATGGTGCCATGGGCTTTATTGTTACAAACACTTGACGGATAACTGAGAATGTAGCAGGAATGATCAACGTGGATCTTGTACTGCATTAAAACCAAGAGCACGCACATTACTGATGTCCAGCACCTGAGGAGCAAGATACGGGGGTGAGGAGGACATTTTTACACTGATTTCGGCTAATTAGTTATATATAATGCTAATATATATATATATATATATATATATATATATATATATATATATATATATAAATTAATATTCTTAGCACTGCATGAATTTGTCCTTGTGTAATAGTGAAGTATCACAATGTGTATACATTGTCCTTGATTACTGCTTTACAGTGGGGAATAGATAATGGCAAGTTGTTGCAGGTTCATCCATTATATTTCTTGCCATTTACTTCAAAAATCAAAGAAATAATCTATTATTTTCATTATTAAATCATTTCTTTATGATTTTTCCATGTTTCATCAGATGGCCTCACAATGTCCTGTCAAAAGGTATAATAGCCATGATGAATAGAATAGAAAACAGAGGACTGTGAAAACTGTCAGATATAAATGTGACTCAGCTCAGTTTGTTGTTCATGATGAGGAGTATACATATATGTAGGTTTTACTGCCCTGCTACCCCCAGGGGCCCAGTAGCACCCCCCGGAAGAGCCCAAAACTGTACATTTCAAATGGCTGTAAATCAGAGTCCAATTAACATATCAAAGAGAAAATGGGCAGGATTATTACTTATGCTATGCTGATAAAATAATGTTGAGCTCAGTTTTCAGAAATAAGTGGAAAGCTGGCATAAAAGCATTTTAAATATTGCTCACTGTAAAATACCACATTTCAGCCTGCCTCTCAAATATATCACAGATGTTTGCACAATAAACATATTTAGATATCCAGTTTACCTTAAAATAAATAATTTATTTAGTTTCGTTAATAAAAAGTTTTAAACTACATTACCCACAAGCCTCCGTCGTTCTATCTATAGAAAGGCAACACTAGGGGGCTGTTTTTTGTAGTTCATTGAAGTTATGCTTAGGGTTAGGATTAGGATCTCGCTAAAGATGTCATTTTTCTCAAGATAGCAACACTTCATTGTTGACTTAATATATTACTAATGTGATGATAGGAGCAAAACATACTTTTTAACATGATGCGCTGTTTAATATGGGTTAAAAGATAGTCCAACCACAGACTGTCCTGAAAAGACATAGCCAATGACATCTAAGCTGAGCAGCAGCGTCACATTTCCTTATCCATGTATGACAGATGTCTTTCGTTTTTCGGCTGAAGGGATAGATTCGGTTAACAATAGATTAAGCTTGCTACTTATAAGATACTGTTTTATTAACATCTTCACCTTCCTCCGTTGTTCAGCTTGACAAAAATTGGGCAATATTGATGTGCACATGCCCAGCAGTCGCAGTTGTATCCAACAGATAGATTCCTCTCATTAAATATAAGACACATTTTTAAGATTTGTATTTTTTTTTTTTTTTGACCAAAGACAAATATATTTACTAATCAAATGACGTTCTTCTAAAATGTACATTGTATATTACATTGTGTTTTAAAGTTAAAATTGTTCACATTTGTGTTTCTGTGATTTACCATTCTCTACCATTTGAACCCTAGGAATAAAAACAGAAATTATAAATGAATGAATGAATGAATGAACAAATAAATACATAAAGCATAATAAACATGCATATTTTTGTAAGGATCTTCCATTATTTATTGATATGTCAAACTCATTTAAAGACAACATGCCCAAATTACTACACTGCATCCTCTGTCACCAAGCTCGTTTTTGCCACCATAAAGAATAAAAAGGCAGTTATGTTGTAAACATTAACTATTTTCAGTATGCAAATGAAAATGCTTTTATTAAAAAACAAAACAGTAAATACAGTATGTCTTTCAGAGAACACTGGAAAAAGATCAATTTTATTAAAAACATTAAATTGACCAAAATGTTATACAACACAATGTAAATGTTTCAAACTCACAAAAAAACACCATGAAGACATGCATGTCAAGTGTGCAATATCATCTATAAAACTCAATCAGCACAGCATCAAATAAACACTGATTGTCTGAACAATGGAAGACAGAGAAAGTCTTCAGGAAAACAAACACCTGCTAGCTTTGACATAACATCATGATTTCACTTCATGACTGGAGCTAGGGGATGACTGTGTATGAATATCTCCTTTACTAAAACTCTTAATTAAAGTCTAAAAAGTTCACTGTATGAAGCTTGAAAAAGAGAACAAAATGCTTTATCAATACGAAAAATACTATTTTTAACTATTGTTTTCATCACTGGTTCTGTAATGTATTCATTATGAGCTTATAAATAAAACAAAGTTACATCTTCTGCAAAAATCAAACCACTGCAAAGTCTAATCACTGATCCAGGGACCATATCTGTGTGTGTGGGGGATAAAGAGTTAACGAGGTGAGTCCTTGTGCATGATGGAGAACTGCAGTGTTATCCTCAAACAATCCTGTAAAACAGAAATATTACATTACATTCAACTTATACATTACACTGTGTTTTGTTTAGACCATAAAAGCAGCCTCTGTAAAGATGCTGTAAAATTAAATGTTAAATGAATCCATTATTGAAAGCAAGTAATTAATAACAAGCTATAGTCATATGAATTCTTTTGATAGTGTCAGATGAGACCGTCCTGGGGCTTGTACAATATCATACAAGTGTTAAACTGGATTATTAAGACTGTGATGTGTTTAGTACAGTATGTGAAATATTGATAATTAGATATTAAAAATCTCTTTAAACACATAAGTGTCCCATAAGGCAGTGGCTCCCAATCCTGGTCCTGGAGAAGCCCAACACTGCACATTTGAGATGTCTCCCTGATCAAACACACCTGATTCAACTCATCAGCTCATCAGTGAAGACTCCAAGGCAGATAAGAGAGACGCCAAAACCGTGCAGTGCTGGGGTTCTCCAGGATCAGGATTGGGAAACACAGTCATCAGGTCATGAAAAGTTCGACACACACTTGTGGTCATCATGCTCACTCGAACACTAGGCCAAATACAGGAAAGACTTCAAATAAGTAATCAAGTGGTCAAGTGAAAAGATGGCAAGTGTGGGTATTTGGACAGTGCAACAGTTTAAGAAACAACAAATGCTGTACAAATTATAACAGCAGGAATTTTTGATAAAAGAGACAAACTATCACAATAACTGCTGACTAACTGCTGCCTCCGCAGCTTTCTTTCTTCTCCATTTCTGAAGGAATCCCTCTCCAGAAACACCACTGGGCTGACTGCCTTTACGTCTTTTCAGCTAAAAATAAAAATAATAAAAAAGGGGAGAGAAAATAAAATTGAATTATATACAGAATGTTAATAATGATCTGTGAGCAAAATATTTAGATATAATATATATATATATATATATATATATATATATATATATATATATATATATATATATAAACTGATATGAATGAACTGCAAGATGGAAAATACATGTTTTATTATTTATTTTTAATTTGATTTTTTTTTTTTTTTTGGGGGTTCACATTAAAAGGTATTAAAAGCATGGTACAGAACACATGATTACTGTGATTTCTGTCATATAAAAGCACATAAAAACACTAACATTACAGTGATACAAACATAGCTGGTTTGGTGATTATTGTATTGTTGTATTGATTATTAATATACCATAGTAAAACTACAGTTACAGTTACTAATGTCCCATTTACTGTGTTTTAACTTCACATTTCATTTATTACTATTGTGTCGTGATTACCATGATTTTACTACAAATACAACTTACATCATTGATCCTGAAATTAATAATAATATAAAACGGATCGAAGGTCTATGGCACGTCACGTGACAGATAGAGTTTAATCACACTAATTAGCAGCTGTGTTCATTTATTTAAACGCAATGAAACTCAAAGACAGCCGCGGATGACCGACATAATACAGCGATTAAACATATGGCACTAATCTGATTAATAAAGAAGACAGAATACATTTGATAAAAGGCATTAAAAGAGCGTATATACGACTACTCACCCAAACTGTGGAACTGATAGCAAGTATCGCGCGATGTGTGCTGAATGAGACTTCTTGAACGTGATTTCATAGCGATAAACATCTCATGTCCTCGTGTCGAATTCTGACGCCAAAAGTTTCCCACTGAAAGCAATGAAGGTCGTAGTGCTTCGATAGTCGACGCCGAGAGGCACATTTGGCGTCATAAAAGTGACGCTAGGGGCGCTTGACCATGCTTCGGTTTTTGACGCCTTTGGAGTGAGAATGGGTTGTCATTTCCTTAAAGTTTGATTTTGGATGCATCTCTAGCTCTGGCACAACAGAATTATCTAGCAGATTGTTACTCAATGTTTAGCAATCATTTCACAGCTAAACATGGGAAAACTGACAATATTAACTGAATCTTTAGCCTACTCGCACTTTGAGGTCAAACAAACTTTGTGGTCAAACAAACTTTGAGGTCAAACAAACCGAACTTCAAGCTCTCATTATGAAAGGCATGCCTTAGCCTGTTCTGTCACCTCTCGTTTTCTTCATTATGACCTTTCCCAGTTTGGCTTTGATTACAACAGATCTCAGTTTAACAGCATTCCTGCACGTCCTAATGGCTTGCATCTCAGTCTTCAGTAATTTATGCGTTCAGATAGCAAATCAATTAAAATGTACGCCTACCAACCTTGAAACTGACAGCAATCAATTCATCTGTTCCAAATCATTGTTTAGATCTGAAAAATGGGGGGATGGGAAAATGTTGCAAGCCAGATTCAAGCTTGTATTGCCATATGAGCACCCACTAACCACTAGGCAACAGCTACAACCTAAATGTAATTATTACAGTTAAAGGGATAATTCACTCTAAATTGATTTATCGAAAACAACACTAAACCCCACTGAAACAAAGTAGTATAACATTATTACATATATTTCATAATATTATTTAAATTTATGTTTTACAGAAGAATTGTTAACTAAAACCAAAGCCATGTTAGTTAAACTTGCGAAAGGTCTTTGAATACACAGAGGCTCAGAGCTTCGAGAGCAAATTGCTATAATCCTTCTTTTATCTCGATGAAAGTATTCCTAATCGCTTTTCTCCTTTTGTAAACGTATATGACTCTCTGCAGCAGTTTGTGAGATATCATTAATGAAGTCAACATTTACAGGCATGGCTTGGAGACTTCCAGACATCCAGCATACGGCTGATTGCTCCTTTACCCCCTCCCAGTCCTCATGCATTAAGTTCAGTCGCATACCCTGCCGAACCCTATATGTGCTTCAAAGTCTAATTTAGTATCAGCAAATTAAGTGGAATATAATAACTTAATTAACAGCCGGAGAGCATAATCAATTTGGGAACACGCCGCTAACTGGTATTACATAATGGGACGTCTTTATTGCACAGTTCAATTTCTATCCAACCTTACAGTGCACACACACCCTGGTGCTAGTCGTTGCAGACTTCGAATATATCAGGAGCCACGGCGACTGCATCAAATGCACAGACTGAATTTCTTTAATTCCACTTAAAACAAACTTTGGCTATAAGTATTACAAAGCCAGCCAATCAAAGGCTTGTTGGGGGATTAGTTCCATGCGTATATATCCATTATAAAAATGTGTTAAATATTGAGGAAAAAGAGCAGCTGCTGCTTGACCTACAAACTTTTCGAGTGCCGTGTGAGAAAAAAGGGGTCTGTAGAATGAGATCGACAGGGGCGTATGGCAGCCATTATCTGTGTCTGATTAAAAACACAAGTCCCTCTTCAAGCCGGGACACCAATTCTACTATCCACACACACACACACACACGTAAACTCCTTCTCTAGCCTCACACACCTCCTCCAAGCCACAAACCACAGACATTTCTCAAGTCTCTGTGTCCTATTTAGTCATATACTCGCTCATAACTTTTGTGGGCACAGCAGTTTGCATATGAAGGGAAAATAAAGTAAGGAACTAATGACAGAAGAGGAGAGGAACGCGGATTGCTGCAGATCCCAAAAAGAAATGTTATTGCGATGGAGTGTTACAATACTTCCATAGCTGCTGTTGGAAGCTTGATTAAAAATAGTGTGAGCAGAAGGTTGTGGGTGTTCCGTGTGCTTGTGCGAAAAAGTGGTAAAAATCGGTCTCTCTCTCTCAAACGGTTTCTTTCCCTGCCTGTCTGAGTTTTTTTTTTTTTTTTTTTTTTTCTGGCTAACGTTCTGTGCTTGAGATGTGCATGGTGCTAATTCAGCAGTGTTGCAATCTTTGTACTATGACAATGAATCTAGAGTGTTGATTCTTGACAGCTGTCAACAGGATGCCAAAAGAAGAGTTGCACAAGATGGATTTTTGTTTTTGTTTTCCTACCCTTGGTTTTCCCTTTTACACCAGTAACTTAATGGATTTAGCCAAAAAGAGACAGCAATCTCATTGGCAGAGGTTCAACTGGTGCATGACTCAATGTAAATGGGAACCATAGAACTTTTTATCATGCTTAAAAGCTGTGCATGCAATGTGACTTCATCCTGGAACTGATGTTATGATTACCATTGATATATAGGTAGATGCCACATTCAACCACTCCAGACACTTTGATGTGTCCACAATCTTGGAGCTAAAATAATCAATAAAAATCAATTCGTTTTCCAAGATGCCACAACATTGCACAGCCTAGGTTATAAAAAAATTAAATTGGGCAAAGAAATTGAACAACCTTTCAGAGGAGAAAATGTGTTGGTTTGTGTTTTTATATGTATTAACTCAATACTACAGGTAAACTATGGTAACTTTTTGATGTTGTGTTAGCAAATGACTTCATTTTCTTGTATTGTGTTAGTGTATATTATACATCAATCATATATGCATATAACTACAGTTGCAGACGCACAGTTAATTTGCACTCGAGTTTTCACAGACCTGGTTTGACCATTACAATATGTCAGACGGCAAACGTATAGCGGCCCATAGAAACTGCTGCTAATGAGGAATCTATGTATTTATATCTATGATGAAAACGCTGACATTAGTAGCAATCATAAACTGTAAAGTGAAAGGCAGAAAATAGCACAAATATACGTTCATTCATTATTTATACATGACAAAATAAAATACTGTTAGGATGCAAAACATATTTTAAATGGCTGTCAATTGGGGAAAACATTTTTTGGGTTCAGAGAGTAGTAGTTTTTTTTTTATTTTGGGGGGGGGGGGGGGGGAGTTGTTTGGCATTTAGTCACTGCTGGTAAATGTTGTAACTTCACGGTCTGAACCCAAAAAACTTTTCTTCCTCCATTTCTCTTCCTAGTTTCTCTGTTGACGACTTATCCACTAGCATGGGCTACTCGTTCACTTTTTGGGAAGTAATTTTGAATAGCCGCATCTTGCAAACCTTGGCCATCTACACTAGCACTAATCTTGACAACTCTGCAACTGGTTCTGTGACTCAAGAAATACCACAGTGTTCTGAACATCAACAACACAAATGGTGAAAAACAAGTACTATTCGTAACCACTTCAAATGGCGGCCTGTAAGTCTTTTGACGTCATCAAACAGCCCAAACACCAATGCAGTAACACCACCCACAGTATTTCATTTTTTGTTTTTTTGTACAAATTTTGCTATTTTGTCACAACATTCTAGACACTTCCTGTGAGCAAGTATTAACAGGAAGAGTTTTCAGAAGCGTTTTACATTACATCAATTGTTCAGCTGCAGATCAAATGCTCCATGAAATCCATGGGTGTTTGTGACAAGAGGACAACCTCACTTTCAGGAGGCCAAGATTCTCTTAAAAACCTCTAATTGGAAGATGTACTTGGAGAGGTGGTCACTCATTTTGCTTCAATTCCTGCTTTACCTAAATGACGCAGAACATATATGATAACTTTACAGCTATTAAACATTCTGTATATTAGTAATGTTTATAAAAGTTGGTGAAAATCCTCAATATAGCATAGTTAGATTGAGAAGAGCTACCAAAAATAAGCAAAATGTCCATATTAGCTGCATATAGATTTGATATTAGTTGAAAATAAGTATAGAGATGACCGGCAACTTTCTAAAGTGCCAACCTCAGTGGTTTTTATATAAATCTAGCCTTACCTGTGTCTAAATGGCTTTGACCCAAAA
The DNA here is from genome assembly GCF_003368295.1 of Carassius auratus. Classification (NCBI taxonomy): domain Eukaryota; kingdom Metazoa; phylum Chordata; class Actinopteri; order Cypriniformes; family Cyprinidae; genus Carassius; species Carassius auratus. The sequence goes on along the minus strand of NW_020523898.1, from coordinate 14,509 downwards.
CAAAAAAAAAAAGATTGTTAACCAACAGGAGGAAAATTAAATAAGTAATAACAGGGAATAGCCAATTTTACATGAAATAGTTCAATAGATTTGGACTGCCTCGGGGTTCACTATTCAAGCAAATACAGAGATTGTATTCATACACATAGATAAGGACTGCAGAGGTGAGTCAGAATTGGAGAGAATGTGAAAAGGAAACTAGCGCTGGAAGAAGCACTGGTATTTTGAAGACATCAAAACAGGATGTCAAATATTGCTGAATAGTAAAATGATAATGACTTTAGATTTGAATGCAGAAAAAAAAAAATACTGAGCAGAGATACAGAATTCCATATTAATTTCAACCATACTGACTAACCAACTGAGTGAACTAATGGTTTTGTATTATGGACAAGAGTTGGAGCTAAGAATGCTGTAATTCAGAGCCACGGGTCAAATTTCTCTTGGAGCCAGAGAAACCCATGCCCACTGGGATGGGACTTACCTGTTTGACTGAAGTGCTGAAGTCAAGCTGGAATATTAGAATAACAAAGGCTGAGATGTCTGATTTGAGAGGGACGAGGTTTGCCAGTTCATATGAGTGAAATCCAGCGATACAGGCTGGAGATTAGAGAAGTCAAAAGTGATCATGTGTAATTGGTTATCTCACCTCTAGCACCTCGGAAAGAATTATCCCCTGTAAGCCTCCTTAGACTCTTTAGTGGACTTCCACTGCAGAGGAGGAAAGTTTGCAGGCTTTGAAAAGGCAATCTTAAAAATCTTAGCGTTACCTGCTCCCAGCATGATAAAAGGCAAGATACCCTGACAGCAGCCACAACTCAGGTGCACACATTTTAATATTAACCCTCTCTTCCAGCTGAAGTTGATACACCCAAGAAAAAAAAAAATGTGGACAGTACTGTGGGAAACTCGCAGTGTGCAATTATTTCCAACTTTTTGTGAACTCGCCATGTAGGAAAAACAGCAAGAGGGAAGGGTCCTTCTGAAGTGATCATCAGAGCTTAATTTAGATGTTTATTTTGGCCATTAGTTTCCAGTCTTGGGTCTTATTGAATTGTTAATCCTGAGGCGATGAGATACACAATGAATTATGGTATCAGTACGACTTAATGAAATGAGTGTTGTGTGCCTCATTTAATCAATATTGGAGTATCTGCCAATTAGCACTATTATTTCACTGGCAAGAGAAAATCAGGACCCTGCTAATTTATCAACAACTCCATCTTTCTTACTGGTAGCATTACATATGTGATAACAATAGTTAATTTTTGATTTTCCTGCTTTAAATTATAAGACGGAGGCTAGATTCTAATTAAGCTCCATTGGAAGCGTTGATGAGGTTTAACTAGCAAAATTAATTAAAAGTTTTGTAAAGATCAGAATCATGACTTTTTGTGTATTTAATCAAAATGCATTCTGCAATTAGTTAAATCTTCATTTGCATGTGTATGTTAATTAGTGGGAATAATTTGAATCACACCAGCATATTCCATGTCCTATATTGTCGCGAAAGAGACATTGATGCTCGTGCGTATCTGCACATACAAAAACAGCACTCCAGGTATGTGATATCTATGATGTATACTCTCATAATCTGTTTCATAGTCCTCAACCAGCTCGCAAACTGCAGATTAGCCCCAAAACATCCACTTTCCAGTCAATTCCCATTTCCTCACTTGTCTTTCAATCCTCTTAATTGAAGATATAGAAGAGTGTTCATATGTTTCATGAATTAGAGAAAGAATACTCTTAACTTAAGTCGGATTATGATTTCTGAAATCCCCTTTACTAAGAGACGTTTCTGAAGAAAAAAAAACAAATAAATAATAATAATAATAATAATAAATCAGCCGAAGAAAATGGAGCAAAATTCATTTGGGCTTTGCATCAACACAAAATTCACATTCTCTCTTTTGGGCCTCAGAAAAGCCGGACTACATAATTAAATTAAGGTGATTCACTTTACAAAGATTTTTAAGGTTGGGTTGAAAGTGAGTCCCTGTTCACGGATATTGAACATTGCATAATTTGGCCCTCGCCCACTGGTTGATGGCTCCTTTAAGAGCAATGTGATGTATTACCTCAGGCCTCCTCCCAGGTCCCACTGAACATTTGGTCTAAAAACCCTTTCAGACAAAAGAGATCTGCTGAAATTCATATTGCAGAAATTCATATCTATTTAAAATCCTCTCTTGTGTGTGATGATAATCAACATCAAAAAGCCAATTCAACATTCAGTTGTCATGAATAGGTAATAATCTAAATAATTAACAAACATAACTAACAGATAAAAGGTTCATATACATGTATGTCCATTATAAAGAAAAATATTTTAAAAGGTATATATTTTAATTCAAAAACAAACTTCTTAATTATGCAATTATTATTATTATTATTATTATTATCTATTTATTTATTTTTGGAATATACAGAATATACAGCATCATGCCATTGACTTGAATGCACAAAATTTCATGGTCTTTGGAGTCGTTCTGTTTTGCAAACTCTTCTTCTCATTGCACAACCAAGTATCTGCAAGCAATTTCCATGAAACCTGAAGCATCAGCAGGAAATGAACTCAGTAAGTTTATTTATCATAATATTTGCACCACACATAACTCAAGAGAGGTGTGGATGTGAATGTCAGACAGTCTTTCATACGTCTTTCTGCCAGGTCAAACTACAGAGAGTCAGCACTCACAGGTACAGAAAGAGAATGACTGAGGAAAAGAGAAATCTATAGGTGTGTGTTTGATGCATCCAGGACAAGGAGAACCCCCTGATGGCCTGAACATATTTTATTTTGATTGGAAAATGCTGCATCATTGAGATTTGGCATTCGATCGTGTGGATTCCTGATGGATCATAACTTAATCAGAGCAGAAATCACATCCTACGTGACATAATAGGCCTAATGAAATCTGAAGAATGTTTGGCGCCATGAAAGGGAGCTGGCGTTAAGCTCTGGCAACAACCTCCGATCACAATATCATTGCCATATAACACCAGTTACGTACTCGTAGAGAGGAATAGAGAGAGTGCAGGGAGAATATTCCTGAACATATCATATAAGCTGTTCCAAACCGTCTACAGTTAATCACTGAGGGAAGTTTCCACAAGGACTCAATAACTTGACAAATTCAAAAGTCAACAGCTTAATTACACTCATGCTTGTTTTCAGTGGTTGAACATCTAGTTTAAAACTGTTGCAAATCAAAAAATTATTGTCCTCCAATCTAAAATTCCATTTGGGCGGGGTGGGGATGGGGGGGAGTGCTGGACTACAAGAACATTTGCCAATTTTAAATGGGGCAAGTTGTCACAATTGTGTCGTATGCTTAAATGCTTGAATTTTACTTCCTTTTTTAAAGTGGGGGGGTGGGGGGATATATAATTTAAAATATATCTGAATAGAGAACTTTTTCAACTTTAATAAAATGTAATTAAAAACCAAAATAACATCTTACCAACCCCAAACTTCTGAATTGTGTATCACTACATAATTACCTTAAAAAAAAAAAAAAAAAAAAAATAATATATATATATATATATATATATATATATATATATATATATATATATATATATATATATATATATATATATATATATATATATATATATATACCTTTCACTCTTAGGTTTGATTCACTTCACATCATAATTCATGAAAGCGATCTGATTGCCTACAGGTGTTACATTTTGATTTTAATTTTGATGTTTCACATTCGTGTGTAAAACACCCTGTTTATACAGACACACACATACGTACTCAGAAACACAAACAAAGAGAGCAACTCCAGCAACTGGCCACGAATCAAAGATTCAAAGTTTTCCCACTTAGTCAATGTCATCATACTGCCCTCTTTTGTTAGTTATGTCTTGAAGAGCAGAGATCCTCTCTGGCCTGCTTTCTTCACACCAGCATTTAATGCTTGAATGGATGGATTCTCATGTTTAGACCAACATTGGATTGTCTGGGCTTGCACTATACATGTATATATTGATTTAAGTGTGTAAACATGCATGCTGGGGAAATTCTTGAGTGAGCAGGACAGAGAAGGGGTGGGAGAACAGAAGAGAAGAGGAGTGATGAAAGACAGAATTACATAGCAGGATTTAAAAAGCAGTTTTGAAAACATTCTTGTTGCATGTAATCAAAAGACATACATTAGGTTTCTGATTATTTTAATTAATTATTTAACTATAGAATTATTATTGATTAAACAAAATTAGATAAATTAGATTAGATAAAATTATTGATTATTTTTCCTTCCTAAAAAGAAAGAAAATGTTATTTTAAAAAAATGCATTTACAAAATAACTATATTATGTTTTCAGTTTTATAAGAACTTAAAAATTACATTAGAAATAAAGCTTTGCTTGAACCATGGTGTTATGACAAAAGGACAATGACAACATAATAATTTGATATACATTTTTAGCACTGCAGATTGTGAACTGAAACTGTCCTCTGATTAGTACTGAATTAGGATTATAACATGGATGTCCTGTGAAGGGGTTTGTACAGTAAATATCTTAACTGAGATGATGGCTCCCCTAGTGGATAGGCCAGTAACAGAATAAAACACAGTTGCTGGAGGGACAGTAATATGATTTATGACTATAACTGTTATCCAGTCCAGATATCCTTTAATAGTAAACATAAAAGATTATTAAAAATTAAATATAAATAAGATCAATTAATGTAAGGCTAGGCCTTGTACTAAATTTCAGAGGCCATTGACGTGTTATGTGTCATCCATGTGCTTGTGACAGAGCATTCACCCTCTTTTTATTCATCTTTAGAGATGGTAACAGGTTCATGCAATGTCAAAATCCTGGTAATGTAATGGTAATGTCCCATATATTCATAATGCTATCAAACCACTTGTCTTATCCATTTCGAAAAGCAATTGGATTTAAAATGTTAGCTATTTCTATAATATTCTGACCTCTTGGTTTGGACTGAAATCACTTTATCACCTATTTATATTGGGACACAAGTTCACCAGGATCACAATCCGTGCGAATATGACCATCATCACAAAAAGTGTAAAAAAAATAAATAAATAAATAGGCCGAGCTGCTGTAATAGCATGCCTCATGGACGTGGAATTCAGCCAGAGATACACCACAGTCTCATGTCAAACAGAGTGTACAATATAAGTGAGAGATTGTTTCTAAAAGTATGGGGCAAAGCATGCTAAAGGATTCAGGTAGAGATGGCTATTTCACCTGATCTACGTGTCCCGCACATGGCAGCAGGCGTGTAATACAGCAGAGGAAAAAGCAGCTTTCCCGCAGAGCGGAGCGGTTACTTTGACTCAGTGTGTGCTTGACAACAGTACAGTACTCAGAAAAAAAAAAGATTCTCCCTCCGCTGTCAAGATAACGTATTGGGCCCTTTGTAGCACTGTGGGCTATTATACAAGTGATGTGGACTCCCCTTTGTCTATAGCACTTCAAACACACAAAGAGAAAGGAGGGAGACATTGCAGAACTAGATGCCACAGCTGTTTTAACATTACCAACATTGACAGACAGAGACTGAGGAGTCTAACGAATGTCATTCAGGGCTATTCCACTGGCCTCAATCAAGATCCTCAGCATCACGGTATAAAACAATATATTTTTAAGCAACTAATCAATCAAAACAGAAGAGACATTTAAAAGAAAGCACATGTTTGTTCTGTATGAAAATGACCATCACCTTATATTTATATTTTGACCCCTTAATACAATTTAAAAATATTTTTTTTCTATTTGAATATCATTTAAAATTTAATTTATTACTGTATTGGCAAAAGCTGAATTTTTAGCAGCCATTACCTCAGCCTTCAGTGTGTGTGTATATATATATATATATATATATATATATATATATATATATATATATATATATATATATATATATATATATATATATATATATATATATATATATATATATATATATTTTGTTTTGTTTTTTCACATGGCAAAAACAAGCTTCCATTATATAATGTGTCTTTGCTAATTAAAAAGTACTAATTTCTTAAAAAAAAAAATGTGTATTGAAATATTTTGCACTGGCACACAAAAAAAAAAATCCCACACAAAATTTCAACGGTTCTATATGTGCTTTCTGTTAAAAAGAGCCCCCATGAGCACACAGTTGAGGGCAAACTCAAATGTACGAGAGATCAGAGAGATGACATTTGTGGTTGGAATAAATAGTGCTTTTTTTCCCTCATACTGTTTGCGCGTGATATCAGTGACGCTGTTATTAACAGTGGAGATGTTTTTCATATGGCTTGGGTGTCGTTTACATGATTAGAGACTATTTCACTGCGCATTGTTTCAGCTTTGAATTCTTTCAGCTTTGTATATATCTCTACGTTTCATTTCTTCATTTCTAATAACTTACATTTACAAGAGAGAGATTTTTATCCAAGGCCAGCACAAAGTTGGCCTAGTTGCCCAAAAAAAAAAAAAAAAAGCATACAAGCATATACACTGTTTACACGACTACATACTGTATGATGTTACATACTGTATATTTGGTACTCTTAAGCTTTTACATTTCAAATAAAATTTCATGGCTTTAAAAACATGCTCTTTAAGTTGCAATGTAAAATAATAGGCATGTTTTCTCTTTTATTTCAGTGGGAATTTCAGTTATTTCCTATTTATGTGGATGAAGACAAACAAATATTCAACCTTTTTTATTTTTGCATTGTAAAAACAATGTTATTTGCAGATAAAGCTCTGCCAGAGTCTGATTAACTCTCAACCTCCATAGTAATCCAAAACATGGTTATGGGATTTTAAATCATGGACTATTTCCAGCGTTGTTACATTACATGACTATTAGCTTACTGATTGCTACATTGATAAAATGGCAGCGTATAACATGGATAAAATCTCCCCCGCTGTGATTCATCAATTACGCACAGCTCATGTACATTCTTATAGTCTCTCTCTCTCTCTCTCTCTCTCTCTCTCTCTATCTATTTTACTTGTTTTCACTCGCTCCCTTCCCCTGTGTCTTTTTTATGTTTAAATATCCTTTAGTATGGAGGGTCAAGATGATTTCTTTGACAATAGTATATTAATTATGTAGAAATTGATTTACAATTTACAATATACCTTGCAAAACTTGTCAACACCAGATACTAGGGGTGCTCCGATCACGATTGGCCGATCGTTATGTGCATCTCGTCAGTAAAGCCGGTTTTCTAATCAGCAGTTGATTCCATCAGGTGCGTGATTTCACATAGAGCAGCTGTTACTACACAGAGCCGTTGTTAATAGAGAAGATGCGCAAATCCACGTCATTTTCAGCATTTTTTGGCGCATCTTCTCAGTTAACAACGGCTCTGTGTAGTAACAGCTGCTCTGTGTGAAATCAGGCACCTGATGGAATTAACCGCTGATGAGAGAACCGGCTTTACTGACGAGATGCGTATAATGATTGGCCGATCGTGATCGGAGCACCCCTACCAGATACATATCATAAAGGAGATATTTCATACCATATTTCAAGTTTATTTCAGAATGTATGATACACATACTAAAAAATAAAAATAAATAAATGTGTGTGTGTGTGTGTGTGTGTGTGTGTGTGTGTGTGCGTGTGTGTGTGTGTGTGTATATATATATATATATATATATATATATATATATATATATATATATATATATATATATATATATATGCAGGTTACATGAAAAAAAAACCTGTATATATAAACATATCAGCTTTCCGAATTAAAATCCCTGGCTAATTATTTAGCAAAAGTTCTCTTCTCTATTCAGAAAGTAAACCAAAAGTACAATTTCCACTCAAGCAGCTCTCATTCATTTTGATTTGTTCCTGAAAGCTTGGAATCAGTCAGAACACAGTATCCCTTTTGTAGTGAAAGAACTACATTGATCATATATTGTCATAAAATCACTTACTTGTCAAGGTAAATCGCCTCAAAAGTTTCACTTACACTGCTACATCTTTTCTTGACAGACTGTAAACCAAAAAAAAAAAAAAACAACAACAAGAAAAACAATGTTGTCACAATATAAAATACATTCTTTTTTTTTTGTGTTGTGTTGCTGGAAATGAGCGGACAACCGGAAATGTTGCTACAATATAAAATATGCTGAAATGTCTCTTTAAGATGCAAATGTGCAGCTGTGGAACAGTGTGAGAGAAATTCAATCAGACATTTGATAACTATACGGCCATTGTTCCACTTAATGTACAGAGCTACTTAAGTGTACAGCGAGTGAGGCACTGCTGAGAGTCGCTATGCTATACGGCTATAATTAGTAGTTTTCTCACATATCTTGAGAACATTTTAGAGACGAAAAGTCACTTGTAATGACCCACTTGAATAACACTCAAAATTTGTCTTCGTATGAGCAATTTATTAGCTCATTTGAAGCTGTTAACCCAGGTTAACATTACATGTGCATTTCATCATGCACTGCATTAAACTGAACTTGTAAGGGCAGAGATTCCTTTCAGGAAAACCTTTGACAAATACAATATAACATCTCTGCTAGGTGATATGAGGTAGAGAGGTGGAATATAAACATTAAATCGATTGTGTCATACTTGTGCATGTTAAGCTTGAAAACGCAGTGAATGGCACCAATAGAACAGCACTGTAAATGCGCACAGTATTGGAAAGTGAGGTGTGTGAGAGACTAACACTTGCAAATGAACTTCTTTCTTGGCACTTAAAGAGTCGCTACATAACTAAGCAAAAATAAGCCCTCCATAATGAATTCAAAGTGCTTTGGCACCAAAAAAAAAAAAAACTAATTTAGAAAGTTTGAGATAAATCTACAGGAACTTGCTGGCAACAAATAATGTTTCATTGCCAAATTTAAAATTCTGTAAAATCACTTAGTATATTTTATATGGTATTTAATATATAACAACCAACTTATAGTGATATAATACAACTTACCATAGTAAGCATAAAAATTATTTACCTACATGTTTAAACAAGATTGAGGTCTTGTCTGTTTAAAATGTAGCATTGTCAAATATAACACAAATTGAAAGCAACATACAACATAACTTCTATTTCTAAAAATCTATACAAACATGTATATTAATATTTGTATGCAAATAATTTAGTTGAACAGATGTGGCATCACTTCCATTTAACTACCAACTTCAACTTTACTTTTTTAAAGAATTGATGTATGAAGCAAAACAAGGGAAAATGCACAGTATATCTCTTAAGCAGCATTTTTCATTCATAATATTTCAACATTCCAATCAAGCTCTAATTTTATCAAATTATGCAAAGTATTCGCAAAACAGTGTGAACATATTTAATTGTGTGTATGCATGCTAGCTAACTTAACACTTCAAAACGCGTCAAAAAAAGTATGCCATTTTCTGCCAAAAAAAGGTAAAGCATAATTATAACATAATTATGATAATAAAAAACAATTGAAAATGTTACAGATAGATACATAGACAAATTACATAATCAGTGACTTTGTGTTTTAAAGACAACACAGGGCTGAAAGTACGTATAATTAAAGAAACACTCTGTGCAAACTTTAATGATATTGATCTCATCTTTTTAAATCTTATTATACCCACTGTGAATTATTATTGCACATGCAACAAAATTCAATATAATTTTCACAACTGGTTTTATTAGAGTATGCATATCTGATATTGTTGTAATTGCTTTTAATCCTGCGAATACTGAGCATACAATACTGCTTACGTTTTTTGCACAGCATTGCCCCAACCACACTGCAGCTGCATGCGTGTAGATCACAAGAACAGGTCATGGAATGTGCATGCAAGCAAATCTCCTCACTTGCACCAAAACTAACATTAAACCAGGAAAGGCGGTTTATTTTACATAAGACAAGATAAGCCCCATTCTCTCTTTCTCACTGTCTCTCCCTCACTCTTTTTCTCACTGACACAAATCAGCACGGTTAGAATAAACTGCATAAGTTATCAGCTCCTTGGAAAGCAAAAGGGAGCCAAAAAAAGAGAAAAAGACTTCTATCACTTAATGAAAAATAGCTTCCCTTTTGGACAGAACTTCATAGGCTGCAATCAAGCCATGGCCCCCTCTTCTTGACGTGCAATCGAGGCAAATCAAATCAGCATCTATTAATAATATTTCCCTGGCTTCTTTCATTCCACTGCATGTCCTACGACTGTCAGGGCGCGTGATGGAGCACTGCCTTTATCTCTGCTCAGGCCTGCTCTGTCACTGTGATAAACAATTCTAACAAGAATCAGAATAAAGATCTTCCCAGTAGACTGTAGGAGATAGAGGCCCTTTTTTCTCATTTTCTAGACGGCAAAATTTAATCTAGTAGCTGGGCTCTTTTTCTCCCCTCCCTCTTTTCACCGTTTTTTTTTTTTTTTTTTTAGCATCACATTCAAAGAGATGCAAATTTATCAGAGCCGGGACCTGATCGACTGGAAGCACTGTGTGAATGTCAAAGCGGAGGCTTTGGAAGCGAAGACATCTCCGTCTCACCAGGTCTGGCTAATGAGCGGAGGCTTGGCTGGAGCAGGTTGTGCTGCCCCGTGTATCCGAACGACTGACCCCTGTCCTCTTCCTGTAAAACAGGAACGTAAAGCCACGTTTGATTGACTGTAATGACTGACAGTACTTATTTTTCCCTATAAACCTGGATGTTTAGCAAACTGTCTAGCTCTCTGTCTTTCTCTAATATTTTCACTTTAGTTCCCAAAGTTTTGAAGACAGTTGATGTCAAAGCTGCAACCACATAGGGAATGGAAAGACCAAATGTAATAGTTTAGGAATAACGATTAAAGAAAAAACATTGGACAACCACAAATCTGAATATATATATATATATATATATATAAATATATATATATATATATATATATATATATATATATATATATATATATATATATATATATATATTTTTTTTTTTTTTTAATGAAATAATACATGATATTAAGATATTAAAAAGCTGTGTGTGCATGTATATTATTATTATTATTATTATTATTATTATTAAATAATGCAAGCTATTGATTATGTGCTGCCCATCTTTGTATTTCATAAACCGCTTTCGACTGTGGGCTGTGTAAACAGTTGCTGCAACAGGAAATCTCTTTCAATAGCAAATTTGTAGCGCACTATACTGTCTAAAACCACACGACTTCCTCTGCATCTCCTCTTTGCCTGTAGTCAAAAGTAATGTGTGATAAGCAAGCTCATCGACGCATTCTGTCACACATACTCCCATCATACCTGCATCCTGACAGTAAAGACATTATAATAGGCCTTTAGGCGACCAGAATAAGAGGCAGGTGCTCTGAGCAAATGCCCATCAGGCATAACATAACCTGACAGCTGAGAAACCCTGCACTCACGGGGGTGAAAATGCATTGTTCAGCTTAACACAGTGAAAATCTGTGAACGTGAGAGAGTGGAGAGTAACAGCTCGGAGACAATAAATAATGTTTTCTCAGAAATGTGACCAATATATTCCAATTGGAACCCACAAGTGCTGTTACTAACAAGGAAAACTATGTCTACACTCCATTTAAATGAAAAAGAACATTATTAAAATTGTTTGTCTGCATTTTCTGGCCCAAGTCTGCTGTTTATTTCGGAATTCATCAGTATGCCACATCTTAAAAAGCACGGTAAAATGAAACAGCACTGCAATAAATAATTTAAGACTGTATCAGCACTCAAAAGATGGTCTTACTTTTAACACACTTTTTATTTTATTCTTTTATTTGCATGCTTACTCCATACAGACACACACAGATATACATCAACAGTTAAATTTCTGATTGTGATGGAGTACGGTTGTTTTATCCTCCTCCCTCCTTTTATGAAAAAAAAGAGAGAAGGGAACCCACTGATGCATATTCAACCTAAAGTAACCCACCATGAAAGAATGATACTTTATCTTGCGGGATGCGCCAGCATCTTTCCTGAGGATCGCTCTAAAAAAAAAAAAAAGTGTGTGAGATTGATTAGATGTGATCATGCTGTTGGCAGGAATGGTACAGGCGGCAGTGTCCGGGAAGGTGGTGGATGAAAGGCTACTCACTGTATCGGACAGGTGAGGGATGACACCTGGGAGAGAATCGGTAAATAAAAGCAAAAGCGGGTAATCCGTGTGGAAGCAGGACGAGTGGGTTCTCTGAGTGGGAGGGGTGCCAAGTGAGAAGGTCTGGTGCACTGGGACTATAGAAGTTCTGTCGTCATGAGGTTCCTGCCCACACCTTTTCCTCCGACCCCCTCTGTGACAGCTTCACACTCCAGATCAACAGCCGTGGGAGACCAGCATCTAATCCATCCTCGCTGCAGGTTTATACATTTTTAATTGTGCTCGCGAGAGTGCTAGGACGAGGGACAGAGATTGAGCGTGATGCCTGGTGCTGTATGAGAGAGGCAGGGCTTCACAAACATCTGCCCCGCCCACCCCAATAAAGTTAACGGAGGGCTATGCAAATGAGTTTGCACCCCTCACCAGCCTTCCTGCTTTGATTGACGCACTGAGCTTCTCTTATCTTTTATAATACTGACAGCGGACCAAACCTTGAAACTCGAACGCACAGCGCACTGAATGGAAATGTAAAGGCTTTATTTCAGCACATGATAGCTGACCTTGGAGAAATTACCTTCTGTGGCACAATGTTGTGAGGTGTAGGCATGTCAAGGAAGAACAGATTATATGGAAATCATTTGTATGAGCTGTTTCTTATTAACATAAAGGAATAGGTCACCTATCATTTACGTGTACATATCATTTCAGACCAACATGACATTATTTCTTCTGAGAACACAAAAGGTGAAGACTGTGCTGGTTGCTTTTTTCTCAAGCAGCTACAATGAATGGAAGCTGAAGTTTTCAAGCTTAAAAAAGGACACAAATGTATCATAAATGCAATCCATATAATTCATACACTATATTTCTATATATGACTGCAATTATGTCACTAAATTTTACTTACTATTTTTCATGATTGCCCCTCGCAGAACTATGGTGGGATTTTCAGTGAATGGCAACTCAAATTTCGGCCTTGTATGGCTTTAGAATAGGAGGAATGCATATCACACAAGTTGTATGAATCACTTTTTGGTGCTTTTGTCTCCTTTTTTAAGCTTGGAAGTCTCTTTTCTTTGTAATTGCATGAAGAAGAGCAAACTTATTTCATAACAACAACAAATTTACGTTTTTTTTTTTTTTTTTTTTACTTTCTCCTTTTGTGTTAGCTTGAAAAAAATAAGTCATTGGTTTGGAACAGCATGAGGGTGAGAAAATAAAATTCTGGGTAAACCATTCCTTAAACTTTCTAACACTGACTTGTCCTTGTATTTTGGATTTTTGCATTTGCAACAATATCATATCATAGCAGATTCTCACCAAAGAACATTTGAAAAAAATCCTCCATCGAAGATGTTTCACTGGCTTTTATGCAAAACATAAAACTTTTTTAAAACTAACGCTACTTTTTTGGTCTTTATGGCGAACCATATTCTACACTATAATCAGGCATGCTCTTTACCTATTGATGTATCTGCATATAACAAAAATAAGCTATTTCATAAACTGAACATGATAGCTTACTGAAGCTCATTTATATGTTTAGGATTTTTATATAGATTTTCCTGATATTTTTTCCACTCACACTTCATTATAGTCATGATTAGATTAAGTACAAGTTTCCAGAGCGCTGACATTTTTATTAGGACCAAGAATTGGGAGGGGTGCTGGGGGGGGGGGGGGGCGGGGGGTAATTCCTTTGGCATCTGCCACATCAAGATCTGAGGACAAAAGTCTCCCAAAATTGCCATTCTCAATCTCCATACATATTAAAGAAACTTGTCATCCAGACATCACGGAAAGCTAAAAAAGATAAGAGGCACAATCCCTTTGGGGCAGCATTTCTTGCCATCAGAATGGCAAAATTATAACCATAAAAATGCTTGATTTTAGTATGTTTTGCATAAAAGCCAGTGCATTTAAAAATGCCCCCCAAAAAATACTAACAAATTGGAAATCCATGTAGAATCAGAATCGACACTAGCGCTATAACAAAGGGAATATGCATTACAGTGGACTGAAGAGAGGCACTCTACCTTCTGAAAGGTAGAGTCCATTGAGACTGTAAATTAGGATTGAGGAACAGGGAGATTCACTCCTCGTGGAGAGTTAATGTGTTGTGCACATGCAGCTTGAGAGAAATTACACTTGTTCCTTTTCATTTGTGCAGTCTGTCGTAATGTTAGGATGTACACAATCGTGACGTGATGTGAATTGAAAGCGGCATTCTTGAAGCGTAACCTGCATTTTGCACGTCCTGTATAAACGAGAATCACGTACGTCATGTAATGCCAATCAACTGGAGTACCATTTAAGACATTTAAAGTGCATATAGCCTCTTCGGGTTCATTTTGGGTTACATCTCATTTACCGTCTGCAGGGTAAACATACTTTCTGCTAAACTAGCACACTTCAGTTCAATCATTAGAAA